>NW_020537646.1:53802172-53839633 GCF_003426905.1 Ctenocephalides felis
TAAAATATAAATATAAATATAAATATAAATATAAATACAAATATAAATATAAATATAAACATAAATGTATGATAGAGAATGTTGTCATTTAATTACCTTTAAAATAGTATATTACAAGTTCTGATAAAATCAGAATTAAATGATTTATGATCCAAATAATGCCGGGGGTGGTAAAGCAGTGCAAATTGTTTTTACTTCTAAACTTAAGACTAAGATTAGCCTATTTCCAAAATATCAAGCAAGTTGGAGCATAGTAAAAAAAATTCACAGGGCATACGTTTTTTCCTCTCTTGATCGTAGGTTGAATAGATCACACGTGAACAGGATTTGACAAATTAATTCACTTCAAATATGAACTTAAGTAATAATGTAAATTGAATTATTAGTGAGAAAAATGTAATTTAGATATTAAAATTACTAAAAGCCAGTTAAAATATGGTACGAAATTATAAAAATTATAAGCAACATTATTGAAGCAATTATTTTGGGTATAAAAATTCAAGGTGATATTGTACCTTTACCGCGAATGCGATATATTTATTCTTTCTGAATTTGTTATACCTTTTGAAAGACTTCAATTTCCAAAACGTATATCTTATGCTATAAATCACAAAGGAAGACGAAGATTTTTTGGGCGATAAATTTGGAAAATCAATGTTTTGGTCGTGAATAAACGAAAAATCATTTAGTTATACATCTATATTTACAGGTATGACTAAAAATATTGTATAACCCTTGGCATTAAAATAAATTGAGCTATTGGAAATAAATTTGTTATATAAATTGCAGTGTATAAATTTTAATGTAAAATTTGTTATATTTGTTAAGGGGATAATTAAAGTGTTAACTGTGTGAATTCGGAATTATCATTTTATTTGAAGTTCTACATTTAACATCACTCATATATTGGTGTAAATAGTAATTCAAAAAACAATAATTATTATTTTTAACTGAACGGGAAATATTAGTATAGGATATTGAATAAACGTAGATGTGGGTACAGGGCAACGTCTGTCGGGTCATCTAGTATATATATATATATATATATATATATATATATATATATATATGTAGCGGGTTGTCAACACGCATCGCGGCTCGTCAACACGCATCACATGTCTACTGGACAGATAGGCCCATATAGTGACAGCACGGAGAAAAACAAAAATTAATTCAAGTGTCAGATCTGACCTGGCTTTTGTTTATCCCTAGTCGAATTTGCCAAAATTAAAATTCTTGAATCTTTTTCTTTTTGATTGTAAATAAGTAAATACCAACTATTTTTTATAAATGATAAATATGATAACACATGGTGTCGTCAATACTAATCATACATAAAATAAACAAAGTATAAAACATAATATTTCATAAAATTTATTATGACTACAATTTGGATAATTATGGTATTTAATATGGACCACACCTCCATATTTTGGTGACCCCGAGAGTGAACTAGTAACACACATAAAAGAAGGTAAGAAGATCAAGACATATTTAGAAGTAACAAAAAATAAATTGAAGTCTCAAGAATAATTAAGAAAAGAATTTTTAAAAATATAAATAATTATTATAAATGGCTCACAACTGCCATAACTCGAAGAGCATTCTAAGCATACAATTGAGACTCCGACCTCGCACTTCAAGATCAACAACAACACGTGCTCAATAAATCACTTATTATCCTGGTAAATAAGTCGATTATAAGCACCATGACAGCAGACAGGGAGCATCAGCAAACAATTTGGCAACCGCCACATACACTCAACCGCTAACTCACCAGCGAAGGGCCACATACAATCAACCGCTAACTCACCAGCGAAGGGCCACATACACTCAACCGCTAACTCACCAGCGAAGGGCCACATATACTCAACCGCTATCTCACCAGCGAAGGGCCACATATACTCAACCGCTAACTCACCAGCGAAGGGCCACATACACTCAACCGCTAACTCACCAGCGAAGGGCCACATACAATCAACCGCTAACTCACCAGCGAAGGGCCACATACACTCAACCGCTAACTCACCAGCGAAGGGCCACATATACTCAACCGCTAACTCACCAGCGAAGGGCCACATATACTCAACCGCTAACTCACCAGCGAAGGGCCACATACACTCAACCGCTAACTCACCAGCGAAGTGTCAAATATACTCAGCCGCTAACTCACCAGCGAAGGGCCACATCTACTCAACCGCTAACTCACCAGCGAAGGGCCACGTAAGCAATCAACCAACTGACCAAGCTAACACGGCAGTCAAAACGGCCACGGCCACAAACAAATAAAATTTATCACACAATCTCAACCAAAAGAAATTTACAAGGAAGTTCAAGATGGCAGTCAGAGATGCGAAACAATCTTTTTCATTAGGGCGGAGTGATGTAGCGGGTTGTCAACACGCATCGCGGCTCGTCAACACGCATCACATGTCTACTGGACAGATAGGCCCATAGTGACAGCACGGAGAAAAACAAAAATTAATTCAAGTGTCAGATCTGACCTGGCTTTTGTTTATCCCTAGTCGAATTTGCCAAAATTAAAATTCTTGAATCTTTTTCTTTTTGATTGTAAATAAGTAAATACCAACTATTTTTTATAAATGATAAATATGATAACACATGGTGTCGTCAATACTAATCATACATAAAATAAACTAAGTATAAAACATAATATTTCATAAAATTTATTATGACTACAATTTGGATAATTATGGTATTTAATATGGACCACACCTCCATATATATATATATATATATATATATATATATATATATATATATATATTTATATATATATATATTTATTTACTTTAATATTTGTTATTTAGTTCAACTTTTTTCATATACCCTCTATAAAAGCATACATGTGTGGGCTAAAAAGGACCACCTGAAGCTTTACGCTGGCAAAGGTGTAAAAAATTAGATAATAGTAAATAAAAGAATAAAGTTAAAAAAGGAATTTTACAAGAGATAATTTAAAGAAATAGCAATTCCAACTATGCTGTTGAATATTTAGGTATAACCTTTGTAAAAACATGAAATTTGTATTTGGCATTGGGTGAGTGACGTAGTATATTCGGAAAATCCTTTATAATTAAAAATGAGACATTGGGTGTGTTATCCCCTATGGGGTAAAAAGAAACAGATGAAAAAGTTCAGAAAAAATATCAAATAAACATTACTACGTTTAGGCAATAACTGGGAAATTTTCTAAGCATATTTCGATAGTTGTTAATATGACGTATGTGCTGTGATGCATGTTGTTTGGTTTTTACAGTATATTTACTGAAAGTCAAAAAATACGGAAATGCTTGTAAGCTTATATTATATATTGGAATGCTGGATAAGATGTTTCTCCCGAGGACGCATCTAATACAGCTCAACAATTCAACCACGAAAGATATGGGCGATATTTTCGATTTAACTTCCCGTAGGGTAGTTATAGTAATGGGCCGAAAATCGAAAATACAAATTTTTGCCTTTCTCGACGTTTTGAAGGTTTCTGAACATTTTGGCATACCTCAGAAAAAATAGATGTGTGTGTGTGCGTGTGTGTGTTTTGTATGTCCACGTTTTCGGGCGCACACATCAACCGATTTGAATGGTTTAAAAAACATTCGATTCCTATTAATAAGGAGATGTGCTGATTCGTTTTTAGCAAAGGCAGGTCCAGCCGTTACGGAGATATGGAGCAATGAGTGCAGAAAATAGAAATCGAGTTTTTGAGAGAACGGATCATCCGATGTGTATGATCCAAAAAACATTCAGTTCGTAATGACGGGGAAAAGCGGATATCAGTTTTTGGCGGTTTCGGAGATACAGAGATAAATGTTTAAAAAACGCCAGTTTTTGAGAAAACTAAGCGTCCGATTTAAATGATTCAAAGAACTTTCTGCTTGCTTCAACAAAATAATTGCTTTCGGAAAAAAAATTGTTTCTATTTTTTTTCAAAAAATATTTTTGTAATTTTGGATTAAATATTCAAAAAATTACCCAGGCTAAGCACAGTCTAAGCGCCACTTTGGTACAAATGTTTACTCAAGAGCTTTTAGACTGTTTATGTACTGGAGCACTTTTCCAATTTTGTGAAAACTATTGAAAAATGTGAAAATGCCGCCAAGCTAAGCACAGTCTAAGAAAATGTCGCACAGAATTATTTGCAAATGCCTGTGACTGTACTGTAGCATTTTTTCAATTTTGGGTAAATTAGGCAACTTTTTTTTGAAATTGAATTCGAAATGAAATGATGATTGTTATTGTTCTGGAGATAAATTGATTTATGATTTACATTTGATTTGGTCAGATATAATAAGATAGCAAAAATAATAAAAGTTACAGTATTTGTAATAATTTATTTGAAAACGTTTAAAATTTCTCGAATATTTCATTACGGTACGGGAAGTTCCAGCAATTTGCCTTAAGGCACAATGCCATACACCACTAGTTTATATTTTTATTTATAGTTATACCTAATACAGCATTGCGTGATCGGGTACAGCTAGTTTTTAATAAATGATTGACAAATTAATGAAATAATATAAAGCAACGCCAGGTTTATTATATTCTATTCACAAAAAACGAGATTCCTTTGTTGACATTCGTAAATATACTGAAAAAATAGAGTTAAATTGTTATATTGAGGTTGAACTTTATATTATTTGAGCCAACTGTGACCTGCTCAAGCCTTTACCACCAAAGCGACTTAAGAGAAGAAACTTCAATGATTTATTACATCAAACCGCATAAAATCTGATGCTATAATTGTTGCAGTAGGTGCTATCTGCTATCCTTCACACTGTCATATCAAATTAACTATAAAAGTAGCTGAATGTACTTTGAGAGCATTTCCATAAATAATTTCTTTGTTCAATCTTATGGTTGTACTTACGACGCTTTTAATATTGTTTTGATATGATTTGATTTCGCTAATTGGGCGAATTTGATTAAAATTCAATACTTTGTAATTCAACAATGATTTTATTAGAGATCGATATTTTTTGTACACTTTTTTGTTTTTGTAAATAAAATCATGACATACCTAATCTAACTTGGATGAGCTAATTTCCATTACTGCGGCCCCAAACGTTAACTTGAACTCCTCGAAGTAAACTATTTAGTTATTGAATAGTAACAAGAACATTTACATAATTGGTATAGTATATAAACCCCTTGAAGTTTTTACTGTTGGTACTCTGATTTCATCGTATGGTCTTGTGTCCTATTTTTAGAATAGTTCTCTTACATGATTAATTCTAGTTCCCTGTAGCTCGCACATTAATTGTGATTGTGTCACTGTTTTGAATTTATACAATTGTTACACAATTGTAAATTTCTTCCTTAACTTTTCTTCTTATTGGTCAGTAATTTGATGATTAGCTGGTAAAATTATGGGGTGCATCTGATTATGTGAGGTATTTGCGTTTAGCAGCCTTCCGCCTGCTCTCAATAATAATTTTTTGAACACAATGGAATAATTGCGGTTAATTGTCACTTCATGTTAAATATTCATATTAATAGTAGCGCCATCTAGTATCTTTACTGTGTATTAAGTGAATATAAGGTTGTCAAATATCTCCCTTCCGCCTTTTTGTATTATAAACCAAGAGCATAAAAGCGGAAGGGAGATATTTGACAACCTAATATTTTTTAGGTTCTGTATATTGGTACCACTGTTAATATATTCTATGATTCATTTTATATCCGCTTTTAGGAACGATTCTGATTTGAGCCTTGTGCGAATAAAGACGTAATTTGATAGTAGATACGTGTTTCCTTTTCTAAGTGTTCGATATTTCCTAAAACCTTTTTACATTGGTCCTTACCGACGGTGTTAAAACAAAAATAACCAGTGCCAAACTACAGTCCACATACAAGAAGAAAGAGGAGCCTTTCGCTATCATAAACATAAAAGCACAGGCCGATTGTAGCAACTACCACGAGGACGATGCAGAGATTGGATAGCGAAACTACGAGGTATTTATAAACCATCTTGAGCATTGTTAAAACTTATGTATGTTTAATAATAGCCTAGGCGATAGGTAAAATAATATTCGGGTTATATAGCATCCTTAACACGCGGTCATAATTCGGGTATATAGCACACAATCAATCAACAGAGTACATTCAAGGTGATATTTATTTGGTTAGTTTTAATGGCAACCAATTGAAAATATTCGACGAAGACTCTTGCAATATATTTAACATGAAAAAGTGATATTTTGGGTCAGTTTTATTGGCGGCCAGAAAAAATAGCACAAAGAAGCTAATTCAACAAAATGGAGGTCGAAGCTTTGATGATTCAAAGGGCGGAAAGCAAATCCTTAATGCTTATGATCCAAAAATATGCAATAAATTTCAAATCCGGCGATAGTATTATAGGGCTAATTTATCGCAAAGAAAAGCTAATAGAGAATTTCAAACAGCTGGAAAAAACTAATAGAAAATTAAATTTGCTACAACCAGGGCAACATGCCGAAGAGTTCCAAATTTTGTTCAATTTGCATTTTGATGTTTTAACTAGCATAGAGGAACATTTAGGGACCAAAGCAACACTACACTTAGGACATAGGCCTGACTTAGTCCCAGACATTGTTACAAGATTAGATGATGATTCTGATTATTCAGATGCCGAGAGTATATTCGATGACACAGATTTTGAAAGTTGTGATTGTGAATCTTATGACTCCGAATATGAAGAGGAACTAGAAGATGAGGTGGGATCTCTTAACAGTAGTAATATTTCATTTGAAGATGAGGTAGGATCTCTCAACAGTAGTAATATTTCATGTGAAAAGTCAACAAAAAAGCAGTTCACAGAATATTCAATGAGCAGCAGTTTTATGAAAAGAAACGAGCAGTCATCTGTTCTTGAATCTAAAATTGTAAAGATGTACAGACAAATAAAAATGGATAAAGATAAAAAAACCAAAACAACTTCGAACAATGAGCAAGGATCATCACTTGACTTTGAAGATTTGAAAGTTAAAATAGTCTCGCCCTTAAATCTCTTTGTTGATGCGGGAGGACTTCTACGAGTAGGTGGGAGACTAGCCCAAACACTGGTATCATATGTACAGAAACATCGGATAATTGTTCTGAAGAGACATCATATGAGACACTTGATGTTACAACAGAAGCACATTCAAATGATGAATATAAGAAATAAGAATTGGTCTATAAGTAAAAGAAGTGGTAATCTATATATATAAAAGAGGATCGCTTAAGTTAGAACACTTATAACTAACGAACAGCTGAACCGATTTAGGTGAAAATTGGCAGGGAGGTAGGTTAGAGCCAGGAGAAACATATGAAATACATTTTATCCCGTTTTTCATTCTAATTGATTATAAATATATAAATATACTAGCTAGCCCGGCCACGCTTTGCTGTGGCTAAGTAATCTATTGGTGGCAGAGAGGTAGTTTAGAGCCAGGAGAAACATATGAAATACCTTTTATCCCGTTTTTTTATTCTAATTCAGAATTAATTATTTATAGACTACCCATGTAGTTTATTCAATCTATGATACTATCAATGATTTCATCCATGACATTTACCTTCGATTGTCAACTGGCATTCGGTGTTTCTGTCATTGAAATTAACCTCTACTACCTCATGTTAAATATAGTGAATGAACATTAGTTCTTGGTTCTATATATAAGGTGAAGTGAAGTTTAATTAATAATGCCGCGACCAAGACGATCAAAATCTTTCCCTACAAAACCGTAATGCAAGAAGAATGCGAAATATTGCAAATGCAAGGACTGAAGAAGAACATTACATACGTTTACATTTACATGTACATTTTGTCGAATAACTTATTCCCAGTTATAATTTCCCAGAATTTATCGAAGAATGGTTAGTAATATATGAAGGTACGGGGTTAAAAGTTCCTCGACCAAAGTGTCAAAAATGAGTAAAGCTAAAGCTTTGTTTAACAACATTATTTGAAAGTAAAGGATAAAAGATATATAACCAGCTATAACCTTGATTTTTATGACTTTGATATTGAGATAAACGGTCTTCTTTAAAAATCCATAGTGAAAGTATTTTGTTCTGTTGGTACTTTTTTAGCATTAGTTAAAAATGTAATTATTTTGTAAAATACCTTTAAAATTAAAATAAGACATTAAACCAGTTTGCCATCTGGCCGCTACAAGTTACCCCGCCTATAGGGTAAAAAGGTCTATATAACAAATTTTTGAAAGACAGCAAAAAAGCACATTTTTACAATGATGAAGTAGCTGGTAGTTTTACTGAACGTAGTCAAATAATTGTTCGTTTGAAATGTGTCAATTGTTGTGATAAAATTGGTTTAATTTTCATAACAAAATTTATATTTGCTCAAACTCAAATTGGACACTTTGTGCCTTGGCCTGCTCTACGTATATACTTTTTATTAAATTTATTTTAATTCAAGGTATGTCACTTGAAACTTTTCAAAAAGCAGGTCAAAGCAGATATATCTAAATTCATTTTCTACCTCTCTTTGCAGAAATTTGAAAAATTTGTATAAGCTCAGTAGTATTATTTACAATTATACACAAAATCCAGAATCCAAAAGAATCGGAAAAGCTTGAAACGTAATCAATAAGTCGAAATACCAAAAAAAGACTTGGATTGGATTATACCATGATTTCTATAGAAAGTGTATAAAGCTTCCAGTTTGATTGTATTGACAAAACATAGACAAACTAATGGGGTTTATTGTTTTTACATTATTGTATATAGCATTCAAACAACACATCCTTATACACTTAAAGTATTAATATTTTTGATTCTCTAGAAATTGTTTAGAATATACCTTACTTAGCCAAACAACGTTTGCCGGGTCAGCTAGTATAATTAAAAAGTGCACAACATATAAATGTTTCATATATCGAAGAGAAAAATGCCAAACCTGTTTAGATGCCAGTAATAAAATAGATAGAATCTATAAGTATTTTAAAAATAATATTAATAAGAAACAACTCATTGAGAGTATATTAACCATTGGAATCACATGGAAATTTATACCGTCACATGCACCCCATTTTGGAGGACTAAGGGAACGAAACATTAGAACAATGAAGCATTATTTAAATAGGGTTATTGATTCAACCTGTCTAACTTATGAAGAGTATTTAACATTCTTGAATCAAGTAGAAGCAATAATGAATTCAAGACCCATTATTCCCTTAAATGATGATAGCACCGATTCTGTGTTTATAACCCCTAGTCACTTTCTTATAGGTGATATTATGACTGCTATTCCTGAACCCGTAGTAGATAGTACTGCCCTAGGAAATAAATTAAACATACATAGACAGTTAAATGCGATGAGAGATAGGTTTTGGACCTTGTGGTCTACGGCATATTTAGCAGAGCTACAGAAGCGGGCAAAATGGACTGCATCCTTGGACAACCTAGCAGTTGATATGGTAGTCTTGATGAAAGAGGACCATGTCGCGCCATTACACTGGCCAGCAGGTCGGATAGTCAGCGTCATGAAGAGCAAAGATGGCAAGGTTCGTGTGGCTACTGTCAAAACCACTCAAGGATTATATGTGCGACCTGTTGTGAAATTGATTCCTTTAATTGATATAGACAATAATTATGTGTGTAAATCTAGCTTAGAATTGAAACGAGATAATTCAGAATAATTTTTAAAATTAATAAATAAATTTAAAATTAGAATTAGGTTAAGTTGACACATTTTTCAAGTTTATTAAGTTATGTCAATATGATAAAATATAAAATTCATATTATACTTAGCTGTCAAATGAAATACTTAGCACTAAGTTTGTATATATATCCTAGCTTAAATTAATGTAACTAACTAGTGGGGTGGGTGGCATCGTGCCTTAAGGCAAATTGCTGGAACTTCCAGTACCGTAACGAAATGTTCGAGAAATACTGAATGTTTTCAAATAGATTATTATAAATATTGTAACGTTGTCTAATATTTATAAGAATTATATAAACTAAATTGCAAAGTTGAAATTATTTGTTTAAAGTATATTAGAACTATAGTCAGAATTAAAAATAAAATCTGAATTATTTTTGATATACAAAAAATTAAAAAAAAAAAAATTGAAACAAATTTTTTTTCCAAAATCAATTATTTTGTTAAGACAAGCAGAAAGTTCTTTGAATCATTCAAATCGGACGCTTAGTTCTTTCAAAAACTGCCATTTTTTACATATTTAGCTCCGTATCTTCAAAATGGCTGGGCCTGCCTTTTCCAAAAACTAATAAACACTTCTCCCAATCATTACTAATTGAATGTTTTTTAGATCATTCAAATCGGATACTCCGTTCTCTCAAAAAGTCGATTTCTATTATCTGCATTCTTTGCTCCGTATCCCCGAAACGGCTGGACCTGCCTTTGCCAAAAACTAATCAGCTCTTTTCCCTATCGATAGGAATCGAATGTTTTTTGAACCATTCAAATCGGTTGATCCGTGCGCCCGAAAACGTGACTGGAAATTTGTATCCATACATACATACACGCACACACACACACACACATCCATTTTTTCTGAAGTATGCCAAAATGTTCAGAAACCTTCAACACGTCGAGAAATGTAAAAATTTTCAATTCCGATTTTCGGCCCATTACGGGAAGTTAAAAATGTATTACTATAGTTATTTGGCTTGTGATGATCTTGTGACATTGGTATAACTTGACATGTAAGATAATGTCATTCTTTTTGCGCGCGCAGGATGGTAAATATTCATATTAATAGTAGCGCCATCTTACACAGTATCTTGACTGTGTATTAAGTGAATATTTTTTAGGTTCTATATATTGGTGCCACTGTTAAAATATTCTATGATTCATTTTATATCCATTTTTAGGAACGATTTTGATTTGAGCCTTGTGTGAATAAAGACGTAATTTTATAGTAGATACGTGTTTCCTTTTCTAAGTGTTTGATATTTCCTAAAACCTTTTTACACTTCATTTAATTCTTTATTGTAAACTTTGCTTTGTACTTGACGTATGATCAAGTCGATCATAGACGATCATCATTTAATTGATTTTTTAAGCGGACCATTTGTTATTCTTTATCTTGCTAGTTAACCAAGATTTGTAGTTACCTGTTTTGAATAATTTTGCGTTGCAATGACTCCTCTATTTTTAACTCCAACTATGATTTAATTTTTTTCTGCTTTTCAGCTCTTCCTTTTTGCGTTTATACTAATCTCTAAATGCAGCCTTTCTTGCTTCTTGTTAAGCTTATCTTTTCTTTTTTAATTTCATATTATTGCTTGAACATTTGCAGCGCTCGATTACCCCATAGGCCTGTGAGGCCCGGGCCTAGATCGGGACAATTTTTCAGAATGTCAAAATTTTAAATCCGAAAAATTGTCACGGCAATTTATTTTAAGGATTGATCCTGATCTAGATAATTTTCTATAAAATAGAATGTTATTCGTTTTCTAATCAAACTTATTCTAGGGCGCCTCGTTAATATTTTTATTGATGTATCATGTTTAAAATAAAAATTATCAAATTGATAAGTTTTTTTGGAGAAATATTGAAGCTCTTTCCATTTTTTGTAACTTTGTTAAAGTAAATCTTACATACAAAACGCTTTAAATGGGTTTCTTATTTTATTTCAGGAATTAATATATGTAATATACTAATTGTTATTTTGTGTTAATTTAATTATTTCTTGGTTCGTATATAATATTTTTTCTTTAAAATTAATTCTATAAGATAAAACTGAACCTAAACTAAAATATGTGACAAATTGGTGTGATTAGGTTCATTGATGATCATTTTTGACCACCAATTTGCATTCCTTTCACGACTAAGTTATAGTAATTCCAAAAATGAAACATAAATGTAATTGTTTATAATAAATATTTACGTTTAAAACCTTCTTAACATTTTGGCATACCTTAGGAAAAATTGATGTTTGCATGTGTATTTGCGGTTACATTTTTTTGTCGACGCTTTTGAGACGAATCAACCGATTGAATGATTCAATTGTCGGGAGGATGTGCTGATTACCTTTTGGCAAAGACAGGTTCAGCTTTTTCGAAGATACGGCACAAAAGTGCCAAAAAACGGTAATTCGGTTTTTGAGAGAACGGAGCGTCCGATTTAAATGATTCAAAAAACATTTTATTCACATTGACCAAATGAAGAATTAACCAATTTTTGGGAAGGCAGGGTCAGCGGTTATAAAGATCATTGGACATACGCACATCAAATTATCAGATACTTTATAAGAGTATTAAGCCGGCCACAGCTGTCATAGGGTCAACCTATGGTCGTCACAATGGGCTGTAGGGTTAACCTATGGTCAACCCACTGGTACCATATATGAACATAGGTGAACCCATGGCGACACATATGTCAGAGCCCTGGTTTGACCCATGGTTAACCCGACGGGTTCAATACGGGTATGCTATGGGGCTGGAATGGTATCGCGATGGGTCAAAATGGCGGTATATAGTGCAACAATTGTTGCATACTTTCCGTGCGTATTTGTATTAAATATGAATAATCCATATAGTTATAAATATCGAATGAGCTAAAACTGCAATTCCATAAGTAATATATTTATTAAAAATAATTTCATTTACATTACTAGAAAATAACTAAATTAAACTAACTTAACTAAATTTTTGGTGATTATTATCCTAAAACCTATTATCTTATTTTCTATATATAGTATTATTATTATTTACATAATTTAAACTAATTATTCGCATTGGGTTCACCACCTTCTAAAGCACTGAAAATAACAAATTTTGAATTAGTATAGTATTGCAGGTTTATTTTATCTAATAAAAAATATTAGTTGACATTTTCGAAATATGTAAAATATATTTCAACTTACGGAAAATTGCAAATAAATCTGTCATGGGCATGACAGTATATGTATATTTAGCAGTATATGTAATTGATTTGTCCACTTCTATCCATTGGGTAACATTATATTTACCGATATCTCTGCTATTCTCACATCTGTCAATAGCTGCTCCACATCTAGCAGTTCTGCCTCTGTCCGAACAGGAAATTTATTATAAACTGCCAGTGTATAATCAGGCAAATCATCCTTCATATCACACTGGCATCACTGCTTATCAAGCCTATTCATTAAAACTTGGTGCCGTAATGAATCAGCCTTTTTATTAATATTGAATGTAAAATCTGAACAATATACAACCTTATACTGAGGTTTACCACAATACGAGTATTCTATCAAAAGTCCTTCGAAATGCATAGACATCTCACAAGTTCTAGGCATGGCCACAGGCCTTACATGTTTTCCCATAAAAAGTTCTTTTACCTCAAAGTATCTTTTATAACTTTGCTGCAATGGTTTCTCTGACTTCCGTATGTATTTTTTCAAGACCTGCATGTAATTCTCAAATTTAAAGGCACTAAATGAATCAAGTGTACCAAAACTTCTGGTGTCATTAGCTAAGTGTAAAATGTTATGTATATTATGGCTTACATAATGATCTCCATATAAAACCTTAAATCTTTCAACAAAATGATGAAGTAGCTGCTGAGCATAATTTAAAAGATCATTTAATAATGTGTTGCTACATAAAATTTTAATAGCAATATGTAAAGTAAGACAATTTTTATAAAAGCCATTTGAAATATGACATGAGATTTCAAAACTACTGGACCACTATACAATTATAATTGTCTAAATTCTGTAGCTTTCCATGGTCTCACATATTTCAATGATCGAGGCTTCCTAGCAAAGTCCTTGGATATATAAATCTTTAAGCTGCATAAAAAATTGGAAAAGTCATTAGTTTTAGCATATGGCAAACGAATTGGAAGCTCACCTTCAGTCCACAAAAGCATCAATCTCTTAACTGCTCATAAACAAATCAAATGCATTGAACTGTAATTGTGTGGTTGTTAGATTCACTTCTGTGATTGTGGGAGGTTGTTTGGTAGCTGGAGCTGAGCGGTTGATAAGATAAAACACTAGTTCTTTGTTGATCTTGATATTTTATTGTTTACTATTTTTACAATTAAATAATTTGTTCGATAACCTTTTGGTTATCGATGATCAGAGACTACATTTTTTAAGTATGTAAACAGTAAGCCTAACTTGACTCCTGACTTCTGACTCCTGATTTCTGACTGGAGTCCTCACTTCTGACTCCTGATTTCTAACCGACTAACTAAATCTTAACTACTTCTTATATACTAAATAATTGTATACAAAACGTGATTCCAAAATCTAACAGCAAGGCCGGAAGAACTTCGGATAACCTTCAAATAGCACGTAGTGCTCTGACAAAAACAATAAATAACAAATTATATTTGTGATTACAGAATAACCTCCCCCTTCAAAGGTTTTTCGTCCTCGGAAAACACTAAAAAGAAAAAAAATTGATAAGATTGAAAAAAATGAGTTCCATCTCTTCCTCCGCCCTTAAGAAAACTTTTGTCCTCAAAAGTGTTATTTCTGTTAGATTTCGTTTACAAACAATTAGACTCTAAAAAGAAAACTATTAAAAGATTTCATAATAACTTGAATTAATTAAAAAAAAATTGCATACAATTACATATTCTTTTTACTTACAGTGTATTATTTTTAACTTGTATATGACCTAATAGCATCTATACCTATAAAATTTAGCTTAATCAGCAATCAACTGCAATTAATGGTCTTCGATTATGCAAAGTCTGAAATGTAATAAGTTATTTATAGAAGGTAAATCAAGACTATAAAGAATAAAGAAGTTAATAAAAAAATTGGAAATAAAAAAAAAATATTTACTCATAAAATTGAAGAGAAAAAAATTTATATCTGCAAACAACATTGTTACAATATTACCATGCTCCCAAAATTTTGCTTACAAATCAAAATTGGAGAGAATTTGCCTTGAAACCTGATAACCTGCATAATGTTTATGTTTACTAAACAATACGAGCTGTTCTGTTTATTATTGCCTTGACTTCAGTTGACCTCGTATTTCTTTCGGTATTTATAATTATATAATTTTTGCAATCGGGGTAATGTCATAGATTTGAATTTGCTTGTCTTCTTACTATGAGTTGACGACGATACCAACTTTTTGATGCTCGGACTTCGTAAATTTGCAAATTCTTTATTTTTAAATAAAATTATATTCTTGTCGTTGAACAAGTCTATTGTGGCTGCTAAATCATTTTTTGATAGTTTCCATTGTGGCGGTATTTTTCTTATAACATGTATTTTGTGCTCCTTGACCTCTTGTATACTTTTTTCTATAATTTTGTCGTTAATACGACTTCTTTTAATATGCTTCTTCTTCTTCTTTTTCTTTTTTGTTTCATTGGAAGCAGTTTTTATTTCTTCTTCATTAATTATTTTGATATCTTCTTGTTTGTTGTATATTTCTTCCATTTCTGGAACCGCATCTTGGATTTCTTCAAATTCAGCCATTCGTATGTTCAAATTTTCTTCATCTTCATCTTCATCTAATATTTTTGCAGCAATTGTCGTCAATTCTTCGGTTTCAGTGTTTTGAGTCAGATTTTCGACTGTGTATTCTTCGGATTCTTCTTCAGTAGATTTGAATGTGTTGTCTATGCCGTCATATTTTCTTGTATTTTCTAAAATCATAGTATTTTCATAGTTCAAAGCATCGTAGCTATCGTTGTGTTCGCCTTGGTTAATATCTTCATAAATTCCATTTTGTCTGAAACTAGTTTTTTCCTCATATATTGATTTTTGGCGAATTTTTTCACATTTTGAAATGTGGTGTCCTCTTTTCCTGCAATATCTACACACAACGTAGCGGTTATATTGTTTGCCATAGGTGATATTTAAGTACTTTTCCTCTCTGATGGCAATATTCTTAGCATTCTCAAGATTTTTTGGTTTGGCTCCTTTAACAATAGTTTTTATTTCCAACTGGAGGCCTTCAATGAAAACAGCTAGAGCTAAATCGCAATATGAGGCATAAATTATTTCTTTTTTTGAAAAATAACATTCAATATAAATTAACACTAGCAAATCATCAATTCTCTCAGCAAATTTCTCCGTTGATTCCTCATTTCTTCTTTTCACTGTAGCTAATTCATAATGTAAATCTGTAATTGATCGGGAATCTTTAAATTTATTAATTAAAATTGGTTTAATATCTTCCCATAACTTATAACCAGACCACTTTATGCAATTAAATGCTGATCCATATAATCTACTAAGAGCAATTTTAGATATTATTTCATAAGTTTCAAAATTAACGTCTTCTACAATTGAATCTACTATGCTTATATATCTAAAGAGATTATATGATTTACCATCAAATTGAGGTATACTTTCAACAGCTGCCTTGATTCTGATTTCTCTTATTGCCTCACTATACTCAACATCTTGCATAAATCCTGAAGAAATGGGTTCCATCTTGAGAGAGTGATGTTATCCAATTTGCTTATTGTAAATCCGATGAATTATTGTTCAATCCAGTCGTAGTCTTTGTTGTTCCAAAATTTGTCTTCTTCGGTAGGCGCCACCATCCCCCAACTTGTGCTGCGAATGGTCCTCCGGTTCACCAAGTTGTGGCGGCTATTTAACTCGATGTCCCCAGATGAAAATTCTTCAGCACTGCGAGGGAAAATTTCCGCTAAGCCACCATGAACTGTAATTGTGGGAGGTTGTTTGGATCACTTCTGTGATTGTGGGAGGTTGTTTGGTAGTTGGAGCTGAGCGGTTGATAAGATAAAACACTAGTTCTTTGTTGATCTTGATATTTTATTGTTTACTATTTTTACAATTAAATAATTTGTTCGATAACCTTTTGGTTATCGATGATCAGAGACTACATTTTTTAAGTATGTAAACAGTAAGCCTAACTTGACTCCTGACTTCTGACTCCTGATTTCTGACTGGAGTCCTCACTTCTGACTCCTGATTTCTGACCGACTAACTAAATCTTAACTACTTCTTATATACTAAATAATTGTATACAAAACGTGATTCCAAAATCTAACAGCAAGGCCGGAAGAACTTCGGATAACCTTCAAATAGCACGTAGTGCTCTGACAAAAACAATAAATAACAAATTATATTTGTGATTACAGAATAGCATATAGTCAAGTACATTAGTAACTAAATCAATGTACGGTATTTCAAGCAATCTCGTATAGCCAATGTAGTAGTCTTCATCTTCTAAGCTTCGAAAGTGTTCATCAGTTCTTGCAGGTGATTGCATTTTTGGAAAGCAAATTCTGCGATTAATATTTGAACCACGAACAAGATATCAATTTCAACCTATCAATAGAATCTTTCAATCCAGTTAATAAACCAAAATGAATATATTCACCTAGACTTACAACTTTTGATACAGTAGTTCTTTGTGTTTTCAGAAGTGTTTTACTATCTGCTGGCAAATCACTGAAACAATCATGAAGTTTCAGCCCTTTAAGTAGTGCGAATACAGCATTATGAGGTATCTGATAATTCACAGCCTAGTCTGCTAAAAATTGTCTTGCATCAAAAACTTCAGTTATATCTTCATTGGAACTATCCTCGCTATATGAAAGAGAAATATAATCATTTGTTTCAACATTACCCTGTAACTCTGCCTTGTAAGAAAACGGTCCTTCAAAGTCATATACAATGTCGCAGTTTCAATATTATCTGTTGTAAAAGCACTAGTACTAGGCAAATCAATATTATCCTTTTCGCATTCAGAGTTCTGCAAAACACTTTCCGAACGTAATTTCTGCATTTCCCAAAAAAGTCTTCTATAAAAATGTCTATCTGACACAGTCGCAATGTGTTTGCGAATTTTTTTATCAGACATATTTATTTATACAATTTTTTTTGACAAATTACAGAGTCAAACAACAAACAAATTACGAATATATTATATTCTAATATTGTTTAGAATTTTAGTAGCATAAGTATACGTATACAGTACTCAGGTTATATTTCTTCATCGTGTTTATCTATGACAGTTTTGAGTCATCAAACAAAGAAATGCAAACAACGCCGAACAACACAGAAGTGCCGCCATCTGTGCGCTAGTTGCGCAAACGCCGCGCACGCGTATGCGCATGCGCGGTATATTTGAATCCATTTTTCATTTGCTCATAACAACTCGGTGAGTAATGGGTAAGAGTAGGTCGACCATTGTTTGACCCGGCGGGTAACGTATGGGTCTAAACCCACTGCGTCATAAATTGGCCCATAATGGGCTTATAATAACCCGGTAGGCTGTAAATGGTACCAAACAGGTCGACCATTGTTTGACCCGTGCTGCATGGGAGACGATGCTGTATACTTGCGCAATCTGTGATCCTGTGATTTGCACATGTATTATGTAGCGTCTGTGGGATGTTTTTCGCGCAACTTGACATACTGGTACAAGCGAATAGGCATGAGCACTTTTCGATTATTTTAATTGCGCAATCATTCAAGTCGGCTAGTTCATTCGTACGCCGCGTGTGGCAGCACATGTTCCGTTTTTGTATTACTTTGTAACGAATACATAATTCAAATTTATGAAGTTATCAACAATTAAAAGTATTTAAATTAGCCCTCTAAACACTTTAAATTTTCTTCTGATGCTGTGAATTTATTTATTTATTTATTTATTTAAATATATAGCCCACAGATTACTCCAAAAGGACTCAAAAATACAGTTATTTTACATAATGAATAACAATTAAAATATATACAAAATTACAATATATAGTTATTAACATAAAATGCTTACATAAAATTACATATAATGCAGAATGTAACAATATTATTTATAAACAGAATAAGATAAAATAATGAGATATTTGAAAAGAAAATAAAAAGGTTAACTTTTGCAGATGGAGATTATTTGATTAGGTGAAGTGTTGTGAATATCTATTTTATTATTAATTAAGTTAAAGTTGGAGGACATAAGTAGAATAGGCGAATTTAAGAGAGAATTAGATTTAGGAGTAGGATAATTGAAAAATAATTGTGAACGCGTAGATAGCCTTGGAACATTAAAGGATAGTTGATTAAGAATAAGAGGACAGTCTATAGAATTATTGCAAAGTTTAAATAAGAACATAATTGTACAGACAAATCGACGTGAGGCAAGGGAAGGAATACCAAATTCTTTTAGTAAAGTGTTGTGGTCAAAGCCACGTTCAGGATAAATTTTATATGTTTTATAATAAAGGTATTTCAGAAATTTTCGCTGAACCTTCTCTATCGCATCAGAGTTGTTGGTTTGATGAGGATACCAAATAATCGAACCATATTCTAATTTGGAACGTACAATAGAATAGTACATGCAAATAAGCGTATTGGTAGATTTAAATTGTTTACAATTTCTCAGTATCAAACCTAAACATTTGTGGCTCTATTACAAATAGCAGTTATATGATCCATGAAAAACAAACCAGAATCAAATAGAACTCCTAAATCTAAAATTTTATTACATCTATCAATGCTGGTGTTAGAAATTTTATAATCAAAAAGTATTGGAACGCGCTTATGTGAAAAACTGAGAATCTTGCACTTTGATATATTTAAATGTAATTTGTTATAGATACACCAAGAGTGGAAAGAGTCAAGTTGAGACTGTAATAATAAGCAGTCGTCAATAGAATTCATTTTGAGATATAGTTTGAGATCATCTGCAAATAATAAATGTGGACAGCTAATAATATCAGAAATGTCATTAATAAAAATAATAAACTAGTGGGGTGGGTGGCATCGTGCCTTAAGGCAAATTGCTGGAACTTCCCGTACCGTAACGAAACGTTCGAGGAATATTGAATGTTTTCAAATAGATTATTATAAATATTGTATTATTGTCTAATATTTATAAGAATTATATAAACTGAATTGCAGAGTTGAAATTATTTGTTTAAAGTATATTAGAACTATAGTCAGAATTAAAAATAAAATCTGAATTATTTTCGACATACAAAAAATTAAAAAAAAAAAAAAAAAAAAAAATGGTACAAATTTTTTTTTCCAAAATCAATTATTTTGTTAAGACAAGCAGAAAGTTCTTTGAATCAATTGAATCGGACGCTTAGTTCTTTCAAAAACTGCCATTTTTTGTACATTTAGCTCTGTATCTCCGAAATGGCTGGGCCTGCCTTTGCGAAAAACTAATAACCCTTTCTCCCAATCATTACTAATGGAATGTTTTTTAGATCATTCAAATCGGATGCTCCGTTCTCTCAAAAACTCGATTTCTATTTTCTGCACTCTTTGCTCCTTATCTCCGTAACTGCTGGACCTGTCTTTGCCAAAAACTAATCAGCTCTTCTCCTTATTAATAGGAATCGAATGTTTTTTAAACCATTCAAATCGGTTGATCCGTACGCCCGAAAACGTGGACGAAAATTTGTATCCATACATACATACACACACACACACACACACACACACACACACACACACACACATCCATTTTTTCTGAGGTATGCCAAAACGTTCAGAAACCTTCAAAACGTCGAGAAATGTAAAAATTTTCAATTCCGATTTTCGGCCCATTACAATAACTTACCCTACGGGAAGTTAATAGTAGTGAACCAAGAATGGATCCTTGAGGAACACCTGAACTGATATTTTCA
This sequence comes from Ctenocephalides felis, assembly GCF_003426905.1. Lineage (NCBI taxonomy): Eukaryota > Metazoa > Arthropoda > Insecta > Siphonaptera > Pulicidae > Ctenocephalides > Ctenocephalides felis. Next base: position 53,822,709 of record NW_020537646.1, read on the forward strand.
ATGTTGCTCAAGAATCCATTAGGATAAACAAATTGTTTACGCTTACGAAGATAACTCTTAAAAAAATAAATAAGTGAAGAATTAAAACCAATCTTAGATAAATTAGTAAGAAGAATGTTATGATCAATTTTGTCAAAAGCTTTACTGTCCATTAGTGTCAAGATTCTCAGCTATATATTGTTTAATACATATTAAATTTGTTATCGTAGAACGGGCAGGCATGAATCCATATTGAAAAGTAGAAATTAAAGTTCTCACAGAAGGAATTAGTTCTCTACAAATAATTTTTTCAAACACCTTAGCAAAGTTTGATAATAATGATATCGGCCTGTAATTAGTAATGTTTGATGTATCACCTTGTTTAAATGTTGGGACTAATCGTGAAATTTTTCAACAATTTGGAAAAGTGATTGTACGCAATGATAGATTAAATAAAAATGCAAGTGAATCAGATAGAGCAGATGAGCAATCACGTGTAAAGAAAGATGGAATACCATCGAAACCAAATATTTTGGAGTTCTTAAAACTTGCTATTGCAAGTTGCACCGTACTAGAATCAATTACACCTATATCAATCATGATTCTATCATTATGATCAAATAAAATGGGTATGTCAAGTTTAGGCTGATAAACACTAATAAAGTAAGAATTAAATGCATCAACAATAGCATCAAGAGAATCATAATATTTGTCTAGATAACACAATCTATTAGAAATAATATTAGAAGCAGTCTTATTACGCAAAAAAGACCAGAAATACTTTGGATTAAGCGATAGAGAATTTTCAACGTCAATAATATATGAATTATAGGCATCTTTTATACGTGTTTTTATTAATTTCCTGTACAATTTAAAAATTTCATAATAGAAAGTGATATTGGTTAACTTGTATTTATTATAATATGATAGTATTTCTTTATACGGAGGTTCCTAATAATATCAGAATTAAACCAAGGCTTAAATTTATTGGAAGCAATTTTCTTTGTTTTAGGAACAAATTTATCTAACAAGCTATAAATTGTAGCGTAAAAAAGATCACATGCATCATTAATGTCAGACATGTATATAAAGAACTCCACGATGTATTTAAAATTTCCCTGTAAAGATTAGAATAATCCGCTTTGTGGAAATTGTAATGATAGTTATTTTTATTAAATTGCAAAGTATTGGGTGTGGGAAAAGAAGATGTAAGGGAAACAGAAATATAAAGAGCAGGATGATAATTGTCCTCAGGTAAAAGGGGTTCGGTATCATGAATTATGTTGCAAGAGTAAGAACAAAACACTAAATCTAACAATCTGCCACTGATATTGATGACAGAATTATATTGGTTGAGACCAGATAAGTTAATGAAATTATAGATAAAGTTACATTTTGCATTAGTAAGATTATGAGATAATTGATCAAAACAAAGAACATTGAAATGACCAATAATTAAAACATTTTTGTCAGAAACATAAGATTCTAGTAGATCAAGGAAAGCTTCAAAATTCTCAGTAGATATATCAGGTGGAACGTAAACGGTCAATACTAATATGCTTGAATTCTTGAGGATTCACTTGCAGCCAACAATATCAATCATTGGAAGGGATTCACAAATAAAGTTCAATTTCAAAGGTTCACAAGTAATATATTTTTTAGCTGCAAGAAGTACACCACCACCACGATATTTATTGTTGATACCATAAGTTTTATCACATCTGAAAACATTGAAACTGTCGCAAAAGAATTCGGAGTTGTGAACACCGTTTCTAAGCCATGTTTCAGAAAAGGCGACGAAATCATAATCAAGATTACTAGATGCGAGCAGGCAGTCAGAAATTTTAGTGTTGAGTCCACGAACATTTTGATAGTAACATGTAAAGACATTACTACCCAGACAGCACAAGACATGCCAGTGAATATCCCTCTTGTCCTCACAATCTCCTAATATCGCGACATCCTATGAATATCCGAATTGCATGCAACGGGACGTCTCAAACCCAAAGGATTCGATAGCAGGCATAACGCACGGTTCACGAACATGTCGCTCTCATACGCGCACGGCTTGAGACCTCTAAACGTATATGTTTGTCCCTTTCTCTTTCGTCGCGTCGAAATGAAGCATCCTTTAAGGTTAGCGTCAACAACAGACGCTATATGTCGAATTATCATAGTTTTTGAGTAATTGAGCAATAATAGTGAAAATTTTATTTGTTCTATATAATTATATGAGCGTGTGTTATAAATAATTAATATTATCTATCAAAATACTCTAAAATTGAGTAATAATAGTGGAAATTTTATGTGTTCTATATAATTATATGTGCGTGTGTGTTACAAATATTGCAGCCGTGTTTGAAAGAGGATTGACAAAGAAGAGCATTGAAAGAGTTGGTTTTGAGGTTTGACTCGAACCATACTCAAAAGTTAAATTAAATATTTTTTGAAATGCTTTCTACTAGGTTTGTTGGAGGAGCTTCAACTTGTGGAGGCTATTCTTCTGAGCTAAGATAAATATTTGTTAATGCATACCTAACTTAAGTACGCATTAACAAACCATTGCAAAAAACATTGGTTCTAACAATCAAGCAAGACATACCTAACTTAAGTACGCATTAACAAATATTTAAAACTAAAGACATTGACATCATTCTTAGGTGAAATGGAATTTTGCACGTTGGGGTTCAAATCAAAACTCAAACCTAAAACTTTAACTTATTACAAATGTCACCGCATAGCGCTGTCCAAAAATCCATTCATCTATCAATTATCGATACCATACCTAAACACATGAGTATTTAAATGTTATATCTTTACCACTTATATTTGTTAACAAGATTAAATGAAAAAATTGAGGTTTTTCTATGTTATTTTATCGCATGTCTCTTAAACACAAGATATAATGAATATAGTATTATATTCGAACTAATATCTGATTTAATGAGTAATGGTTGATAGCAATTTCAACAGAATTTATGGTGCAACGCATAAATCTCGCAAAATATATTCATATAATAAAAGATTCGTTATGAAATGTTATAAACATTCTTGCAAATAGATCGAACTAAAACAAGATTACGAATAACATGAAAAAAAGGAACTATATCGTGGAATCATATTCAATCATGGCTTAAATTTCGAACCTCAAATTATTCACGCTTCGAAAGAATTCAGACACAGATCGGAACATTGTTGAATATTGCTCAAACTTCAATACAAACGATCTTGATCACTTCCATATTCAAAATCTTAAACCTCAACTTGCTATGCATCAATGCTTGATATCCTCGAAAACACGCTTGCTAAACATTAGCAACTTCAACAAATGTGCAAAAAGAGCGTGTGGAATATGGAGTCAATTGCAGACTTTTCTTGTTTGCAGATACAATCACCATAACCAGTTCAAGAAAAGAATGTTAGAGTGCTCCAATAAGACAATTTAGAAGCAGAAAATATTGAACTGATTATTGCTGATTAGTCTGAAAACACTCAAAAAAAAAAAATGAATCTATAAACTATGATTTTCAATAACAATCAAGAAATGCAGTTTAAGAAATTTGTGTGTTACCAGAACCACAAACATCTAATTAATTCACATTAATGAAGATTACCAATCATTTTGAAATCTATATTTCAAGGCCGGGAGTATGTTCGCGCCAATCAAAGCATGCGGTTATATGGATACATAAACAAAAAATCATCAATAAAAAAATTATACAAATCAATCAATCAATCAGATCGTTATCAAAAACAATATTAAAATTATTGTAAATACACTTATAACTTGTTATTAATATAAATTAAATATATACAGTTATAATCAAAGTATTTACAATTGGTCCTTCATAAGGCAAGCAATCATAACAACATTTCATTGGTTCTTAATGTTTTTAGGGTGTTGCTTGAATTGAATTTTGCTTTCGAAGGACCGATTGTAAATACTTTGATTTTGTAACTAGTAATATTTATTTTACTTTAATTACATAAATTACATCGTATTTATAATAATTTTAATATGGTTTTATTACTTGTTGAATAATTTGAGTTTAATTTTATAATAAATCGATTGATGATTTTTTGTTTTCTATTTCGCATATACCCGCATGCTTTGATTGGCGCGAACATACTCCCGGGCTTGAAATATAGATTTCAAAATATTTGGTAATCTTCGTGAATGTGAATTAAGTTGTTGTTAATGGTTTTGGTAATACACATATTTTGTGAACAGCACGCTTAAGTATACCACCCTTTGTTTTAATTGTTACCATACGCACAATTCCGTCGTCTCCTGGGTGCGTTTCAATGATACGTCCTAATTTCCACTGCATTGGAGGTAAATTTTCTTCTTACTACCATTTACCCTATTTCAATTTGCTGTGATTGTTGCACTTGCCACTTCGTTCTACCTTGTAACTCTGAAATATATTCTTTATGCCAGCGTTTCCAAAAATGTTGCACAAGTTTTTGGAGTCGTTATATCAATTGATATCGAGAAAGTTTATTGTCAGGTATATCAAACACTGACGGATCTGGAGTTGAAATCAAGGATTTTCCAATGAGAAAATGACCAGGAGTTAATGAATCATAATCGTTAGGATCGGAGCTTATTGGAGGAAATTGGTCTTGAATTCAATATTGCTTCGATCTGGGTCGGAATATAAAAATCTTAGAAGGTTAAAATGGCGTTTTCCTAATATTCGTTTTAGGTGAGCCTTGCATGACCTTATGGCAGCTTCCCAAATTCCTCCGAAATGAGGAGAATTCGGTGGAATGTGCTTCCATGACAAGCCTTCGTTAATCATTTTATCAGTAATCTCGTTTTGATTTGACTTACTTTGTAAAAATTTATACAGTTCCTTTAATCCAGAAGCTGCGCCTATGAAATTCGTTCCATTATCTGAATATATTTCGCGAGGTTTGCCACGTCGTGCCATAAATCGTTTTAATGTTGCCATGAAACTATTCGTCGTTGAATCAGATACTAATTCAATATGAATTGCCTTCGTAACAAAGCATACAAACAAACATATATACGCCTTTAATTTTTTGTACCCTCTTGTTTGACGATCTCTTATTAAGACAGGACCTCCATAATCTACTCCGCATATAAAAAAGGTGATTGCTGCGTTACACGACTTTTAGGCAAATTACCCATTAATGGATGGATCAATGTGGGTTTTACTTTAAAGCATGTTACATATTTTTGTACGATTGATCTTGTTAAGTTTCTACCTCCGATAGGCCAATAGGTATTACGCAACGTATTTAATAGCATTTGTGCTCCGCAGTGATACAATTTTAAATGCTCATGTCTAGCTATCAGAATTGTTAATGGGTGATTTGGTAATATTATTGGATGGCATTTATCATATGCTAATTTAGAATTTTTTATCCGCCCCCAACGCGTAAAATTCCATTTCTATCTGAGAATGGAGTTAGTGATTTTAGTTTTGAAGATTTGTTTAGTGCTCCCTTACTCATAATTATGTCTATGTCATGTTTGAATATATCATGTTGTGATAATTTTATTAAATTTTTTAATGAATCATTGAATTTGTTAATGGTAAGTGGACCATGTAATCTTTTGTTCTTAATCAATTTAGAATTCTGATAGAATCGATAACAGAAAGCTACGACTCGTACTAGTTTTATAAATAAAGAATATAATGAAAAAAGTTCATTAGTATTGATTTTCGTGCAAATCAAATTTGTAATTCTGATTTCTATATCAGTCTCTGGAATCGTAAGATAGTTAGTTGTGCGTTGCTGTGTTTCAGTTAAATTTTGTAACCAAAATGGACCTTGCCACCATAAGATGATTTTAATAAAACATGTGTGAAGCACCCGCGTGAAATGAGATCCGCTGGATTATCTTGCGATCGGACATGAAACCAATTGTTGGCGTCGGTTTTTGTTTGAATATCAGAGAAACTCTATTGGCAACAAAAGTTTTCCATTTGTAAGACGGAGATTTTATCCACGAAAGGGTTATTGTGGAATCGCTCCAATAGAATTCTTTATCAAACGCGATATTTAATGCCCGTTTTGTTTTTTGCGTAAGATTCGCTAATAATTGTGCCGCACAAAGTTCGAGACGCGGGAGTGTGATATTTTTAAAAGGCGCTACTCGAGATTTTGACGCTATTAGTTTTATTTTAATATCAGAATTGATATCGATAGATCGTACATATATACATGCACCGTAAGCTTGCTCGGATGCGTCAGCAAAACCATGTAATTCGGTGGTTAGACGATTTTCACAAAATATATGTCTTTCAATATTTAAAGTTTTAATAAACTTTATTTCATTGCAAAACTGTTTCCATTTATTTTCTAGTTCTGATGGAATTGTTTTGTCCCATGATAACTTTAATCGCCATAAACTTTGAATTATTAATTTCGGTATAATAATAATTGGAGATAAAAAACCCATAGGATCATATATTTGAGCCGTTGTTGATAAAATTGATCTTTTATTCGCAATTTGATTTATGATTACATTGTTATAATCAAATTTGAAACTATCTGAAACAGAATTCCAATATATGCCTAGCGTTTTAACAGTTTGTTCGCCTATGGTTTTGTTTTTATTGTCTATGTTTAAAAGTTTTGGATAATTTGAATTAAGTTTATAAAGATTAAGTTTTGCTTGATTTAGAATGTTACAAATATTAGTTTTAATAGTAAATAGTTCGGATATTGTATCAGTTCCTGTTAATAGATCGTCAACATAGAAATCATTTCTAATGATTTCGCATTCTCTTTTAAAATTAGTTATGTTTTCTCTAGCTAATTGTTCTAAACATCGTATGGCTAAAAACGGAGCAGAAGCTGTACCGTATGTGACTGTGTTTAATTGATATATTTTTATTTTGCTATTAAAGTTATCCCTCCAGAATATTCGTTGCATCTGATTTTCATATCTAGCCTAATAATGTTCCTAAAACACTATAAAATAGCGATTTATTAACTTCCCGTAGGGTAAGTTATTGTAATGGGCCGAAAATCGGAATTGAAAATTTTTACATTTCTCGACGTTTTGAAGGTTTCTGAACGTTTTGGCATACCTCAGAAAAAATGGATGTGTGTGTGTGTGTTTGTGTGTGTGTGTGTGTGTATGTATGTATGGATACAAATTTCCAGTCACGTTTCAGGACGCACGGATCAACCGATTTGAATGGTTCAAAAAACATTCGATTCCTATTGATAGGGAAAAGAGCTGATTAGTTTTTGGCAAAGGCAGGTCCAGCCGTTTCGGAGATACGAAGCAAAGAGTGCAGAAAATAGAAATCGAATTTTTGAGAGAACGGAGTATCCGATTTGAATGATCTAAAAAACATTCAATTAGTAATGATTGGGAGAAGTGTTTATTAGTTTTTGGCAAAGGCAGGCCCAGCCATTTTGAAGATACGGAGCTAAATATGTAAAAAATGGCAGTTTTTGAGAGAACTAAGCGTCCGATTTAAATGATTCAAAGAACTTTCTGCTTGTCTTAACAAAATAATTGATTTTGGAAAAAAAAATTTTGTTCCATTTTTTTTTTTAGTTTTTTTTTTTTTTTTTAGTTTTTTGTATATCGAAAATATTTCAGATTTTATTTTTAATTCTGACTATAGTTCTAATATACTTTACAAATAATTTCAACTCTGCAATTCAGTTTATATAATTCTTATAAATATTACACAATGTTACAATATTTATAATAATCTATTTGAAAACATTCAGTATTCCTCGAACATTTCGTTACGGTACGGGAAGTTCCAGCAATTTGCCTTAAGGCACGATGCCATAATTGCCTCAAGACAGAATTCCACTTACAGCTAGTTAAGATTTTAATTGATATAATTTTGTTCATTACATGATTTTCGTTAAAATGTATATTTTTGAAGATATTAGCAAAAAATGATGAAAAACGCAAAAAAGAAACAAATTTTCAGTAGCCGGTAACTTGAAAAGTATTTGCTTTTTTGCTCTTATAATTAGTTCTTTTATCGATACCCAATGATATTTTGAAAAAAAGTAAAATTACACAACTGAAAAGAAATGTCATCCACCCGAGAAGTGGTAAAGGAGTGTAAATTGTTTTCACTTCTGAAAAGTAAGATGAAATTAGTTCCAAAATTCCAAACGAATTGGAAAACAGTAAAAAAAGTTCAGACCGAAAGCGCTCCATTGAGTAAATATTCCGTACCCAATGACAAACATATGAATTTTTGACACAATGAAACTTCTAAATATTTTTTTTTATATTGTGATTTAGTATAGTAAGGCAAAACGACTGCAAATTGAATATTTTTGAGCGTTATCACTTATGGCTCGTCTCCTTTGCATGAATTCGTACGGCGAATCTGTTCGCAAAGTGCGCAAACAAAATTATTGCAAGCAAAAGCAAACGCGTTCGTTGAGAACACGATTCGCCGTGCGCGTCAGACGCATGCGCAGACTGTCAGACGCATGTTATATTATTTGCATCTAATATCATTTCAATTTTTGGCACTTCTCAGCTGCTTTTCGACAATAATAATGTAGACATTACATTTTCTTTATTTATAATCATGAATTTATTATATTTTAATATTGCCTTAGCCTATAAGTGAATAGAAATGTTTGGCAAATGACAGTTGTTATTTGTTTTTAATGTCAAACCATGCCTTAAATATTTTAAAGGTCAAACAATGATAAGCGATTTTTTGTAATTTTTTCCATTTATTTCTACAATCTAACTATATTTCTACGAATCAAAACATTCTAGAAAATTTCCCGAACAAACTTCAGGAAGATTCATGAAAATCCGAATTATAGTTTAGGAAGATTAATAAAACTTACATCAGCTCTTTTCCCTAACAATAGGAATCGAATGTTTTTTGAACCATTCAAATCGGTTGATCCGTGCGCCCTAAAACGTGACTGGAAATTTGTATCCACACATACATACACACACACACATACACACACACACACACACACACATCCATTTTTTCTGAGGTATGGCAAAATGTTCAGAAACCTTCAAAACGTCGAGAAATGTAAAAATTTTCAATTCCGATTTTCGGCCCATTACAATAACTTACCCTACGGGAAGTTAATAATTATAAACTTTTTCATAAACCAATAAATTTGAAGCATATTTTTAGTTTCTTTAGTTTTTAGTTTCTCAATTAAAGTTTTCGATATCCATAGCAAGGGCGGTTTCTTTTGATCAGGAGAATTTACAAAACTGGCTGCATATAGTATTAAAAAAAATAACATATTATTAAAAGTATTACAACAAAACGCCTTAGTTTAATTGAAATAAATAGTTTACTTCAAAAAAAGTAATTTAATTTCTAAATTGTTAACTTTATAAAAATATAAAAATTTCATACTTTGCTAACCTTATTTTTATACCTAAGCTCTTCCCATTATGTAATTCGACTCTTAGAGAGCAAGTGGACCTTATGATCATAATATTAGTAAATGTACTAATACATATATATCTAAAGATTTCAAAGCAGAAGCGTACTTTTAGAGCCTGGCGATTGTACATCGACTCATAAATCGTAAAACAACAAATTTCAAAAATTCCTTCGAGTTTGCTAATTAACTTTGAAATATTGCATATTTTAAAATAGTGTTTCATAAATAAATAACAAATATATAAAATAATATTTACTTGAAACATAAACTAATATATGTTACATAAACTTTTTTTTAAGTGTCAATGTTAAAAGTAGAAGTGTTTTTATTAACTTCTATATCATTTGAAATGTTGTTGAAATAGATAAATATTTAGTTTCAGAAATAATATTTTAGACGGATTAAAAAAAATGCGGCTCTTGTAGTCGGGTGTTGTCTGTTGAAAATAGTAGGTGGTCTTTCTGAAAACAAGTGTCAAAGAATGATTTGGAGAAGTCATTAAAATCAATATTTATGGGCTAAAGACTGATGGCTCGCAATGAAAAAATTTAGACTAATACTCGTACATATAACAATGTTTAATTTCTCAGAAGTAAAAAGCTACATATTTTAAAATATTTCATACTAAAATATTTAACAATTATAAAATGGTATTATTTTACTTAAACAGTATAGAATTTTAAAAAATTTACGTGAGCAAATTGATTTGTATGTTATTATCTAATTTAGATAATGAACATTTGTTTCAGAGACTGTACATTAATTTAATGAATTCATATTTTTCTTCACGTGGATCAATCGAGAATAAATCAAGCAAATTTCATAAAAAATTGGGAAACAAGTATCAATTTAATTTTTTTTATTAAAATAATTATTAAAAATTAAACAATCGACAGGATTGTCATTACAATATTGAAATAATATAAATAATTGCTCGTAATTTATAAAGACTCTTTCAATCGTCGCATCTGTTTGATAAGTCGCGTATTGTTTTACACGTTTTAATAAAGCAGAATTTAATATTATGAAATGTACTTAATTTATAATTTATTATTATTATTGGTAAAAATCGTTGTAGATTTAATTAAAATCGTAAATAAAAATATTTTAACGGTTGATTACGAAGAAAATACCCGTCCGATCTTTGCCAAACTAATCAGTACATTCCCAAATTTATAGTAATATTCAAATCGATTTTGAATTTTTTTTAAGAAAAGGTTTTGAATGAATAATTATGCACTTTTCTGATAATTCTCAGGATTCTACGTTCGGCGGAACAGCTCACTTTGTTAGAAATTGAAAGGTAAACTAGTAGTGCATGGCATCGTGCCTTAAAGCAAATTGCTGGAACTTCCCGTACCTAAAATTATTTTTTTAAAAAAAGATTTCCCGTAGGGTAAGTTATTGTAATGGGCCGAAAATCGGAATTGAAAATTTTTACATTTCTCGACGTTTTGAAGGTTTCTGAACATTTTGGCATACTTCAGAAAAAATGGATGAGTGTGTGTGTGTGTGTATGTATGTATGTATGGATACAATTTTTCGTCCACGTTTTCGGGCGTACGGATCAACCGATTTGAATGGTTCAAAAAACATTCGAATCCTATTGATAAGGAGATGTGCTGACTAGTTTTTGGCAAAGGCAGGTCCAGCAGTTACGGAGATAAAAAGCAAAGAGTGCAGAAAATAGAAATCGAGTTTTTGAGAGAACGGAGCATCCGATTTGAATGATCTAAAAAACATTCAATTAGTAATGATTGGGAGAAGTGTTTATTAGTTTTCGGCAAAGGCAGGCCCAGCCATTTCGGAGATACAAGGCTAAATGTGCAAAAAATGGCAGTTTTTGAGAGAACTAAGCGTCCGATTTAATTGATTCAAAGAACTTTCTGCTTGTCTTAACAAAATAATTGATTTTGAAAAAAAAAAATTTGTTTCAATTTTTTTTTAAATATTTTTCGCAGTCAAACGGATAAACTTTGGTATGGAACCCATAGAAATTTGTTCCTAATATTATTTATAAAATATATGATAATTTGATGTGCATATGTCTGATGAAATGGTATTAGAAGTCCTGCTTAAGGCAAAATGACACGGCAAATGTGGTCTCTAACAATACAGATCGACTTATTAGCATAATATTATCCAGTCAGATTTTCTGGCTAAAACAAAGTACTCCTTCGCGAAAGTAATAATAGGTTTAACTTCTTAATTCGAATAAGTTAATTAATTTTGAATCGAAATTAGGCTTTGAAATGGAAATAAATAATGTCTTGAGTTATTAAATTTGAATATTTGAAATGTTGAGTTAAAATTAATTAGAATTAGAAATAATAATACAAGATATAAAAATAAAACGTTGTAGGTGACTAAATGATACAAAAAAAACATGGAACCGTCGCCGGTTCCCAAAATTTGGGAACCGGTTCCAGAACCGGAACCGCGCTGGACCCGGATCCGGTTCACAGCTCTAATACATATATATGCATTTAATCATTTGCTTTCTATTTCAGGAGTGAACTAGTGGGGTGGGTGGCATCGTGCCTTAAGGCAAATTGCTGGAACTTCCCGTACCGTAACGAAATGTTCGAGGAATACTGAATGTTTTCAAATAGATTATTATAAATATTGTAACATTGTCTAATATTTATAAGAATTATATAAACTGAATAGCAAAGTTGAAATTATTTGTTTCAACAAAAAACTAAAAAAAAAAAAAAAAGAAAAAAAAAAAAAAGAACAAAAATTTTTTTTCCAAAATCAATTATTTTGTTAAGACAAGCAGAAAGTTTTTTGAATCATTCAAATCGGACGCTTAGTTCTCTCAAAAACTGCAATTTTTTACATATTTAGCTCCGTATCTTCGAAATGGCTGGGCCTGCCTTTGCCAAAACTAATAAACACTTCTCCCAATCATTACTAATTGAATGTTTTTTAGATCATTCAAATCGGATACTCCGTTCTCTCAAAAATTCGATTTCTATTTTCCGCACTCTTTGCTCCGTATCTCCGAAACGGCTGGACCTGCCTTTGCCAAAAACTAATCAGCTCTTTTCCCTATCAATAGGAATCGAATGTGTTTTGAACCATTCAAATCGGTTGATCCGTGCGCCCTAAAACGTGACTGGAAATTTGTATCATCCAACACATACATCACACACACACACACATACACACCACACACACCCACACACATCCATTTTTTCTGAGGTATGCCAAAACGTTCAGAAACCTTCAAAACGTCGAGAAATGTAAAAATTTTCAATTCCGATTTTCGGCCCATTACAATAACTTACCCTACGGGAAGTTAAAAACAACCATAAACTAGGATTGAATGCCGAATTAATTATATTTTTAATATTGTAAAATAAGTTATTTTGAATTAAAGTTGTATATATTAAATTTTGTTATAAAATTATCTCAGGATTTTGTTATTTTGTAATAAAAGTTTACTTTGTGAAATTGTGTTCTTTCATTTTATTTTTAATCCAAATTTATTTTCATCTAAAAAGTAGAAAACAATTCCATAATTAAATCCTATTCATGTCCGGATTATGTCCGGAATATTCCGCGCGGGATATCCTACAGAACGTCCCGTAGGTGCGACATATTAACATGTTTCGGATAAAGTCAGGATAAGCAGGATATCCGTAAGGCTATAGCAGGGACAATGAATGTCCGCGCGTGGATATCCTGTGGACATTTTCCAGGATGTCTTGTGTTGTCTGGGTATCTGTGGGCGAAGTTAGTTTAAAGAAACAATTCGAGGAACGCCATAATATATTTAATTTTAAGATTAACTTCACCTTTTTTCTCACGTTCAAGTAGCTGAGCTTTCAGTCTTTGATAATAAAGTCAAATTCTTGAAGTGGGCATTATCTTTAGTTTTCTTGCAGTTAAACAAAATTTTCTTTGGTAAGTTATTATCCTTGAAGATGATTTTAAGCGGTCTTGGCTTAGTCCTTTTCAAATCATGTTTACCCAATCTAAATAGTTCAAAGCTCGACAGAACACAAGGTACTCCTAACGAAGCTTCAAATATATTGTTAACCATATTTGTATCAACACTTTTATCGTAACTATTTACGTCATTAAGAGGCTCTTTGGCGTTATATTTATGATATTATATGAACGTTTATTGCGTTCGGAAATCGAAAGTCTCTTGAACTAAAGCTTCAAATTGATCATCATCCAAAATATTATTGTTGCAAGAACTATGATCTTTTAGTGCAGCTATTTCTCGCTGTAGCTGCATTAACATACTTGTGATGTCATTAAGGTCATTACTGAGATTAGCACATGCATTGCAATTCCACATTATTCCTTTTTTTGATGATATTGCTCGAACATCAGCCAAGCTCAAATTCACGCATGAATACTTAAACTTAGTTTTGCACGAAATACATGTCACCATCTTGTCTAAGGCAACTGCAACACTACAGCATGAACACGTATTTTCTGAATTCATAATTATATGCTTATTTCACTTATTTAAGCGATGTTTACAACAATATTCAAGAATTTTACGATTAGAAAATACTTATATTAAATTCAAAATATTTTATATGATTTTGACAATGATGTTTTTATAAATAAATTAATAAAAAAAGATATATTTTTAACTTCCCGTAGGGTAAGTTATTGTAATGGGCCGAAAATCGGAATTGAAAATTTTTACATTTCTCGACGTTTTGAAGGTTTCTGAACGTTTTGGCACACCTCAGAAAAAATGGATGTGTGTGTGTGTGTGTGTGTGTATGTATGTATGGATACAAATTTCCAGTCACGTTTTAGGGCGCACGGATCAACCGATTTGAATGGTTAAAAAAACATTCGATTCCTATTGATAGGGAAAAAAGCTGATTAGTTTTTGGCAAAGGCAGGTCCAGCCGTTTCGGAGATACGGAGCAACAAAAGTGCAGAAAATAGAAATCAAATTTTTGAGAGAACGGAGTATCCGATTTGAATGATCTAAAAAATATTCAAATATAAATGATTGGAAAAAGTGTTTATTAGTTTTTGGCAAAGGCAGGCCCAGCCATTTTGAAGATACGGAGTTAAATATGTAAAAAATGGCAGTTTTTGAGAGAACTAAGCGTCCGCTTTAAATGATTCAAAGAACTTTCTGTTTGTCTTAACAAACTAATTGATTTTGAAAAAAAAATTTTTGTTCCATTTTTTTTTTTTTTTAGTTTTTTGTATATCGAAAATATTTCGTGAATTTTATTGTGGGGATCAAGCAGGCTAGTAGATTGGAGAGAAAAAACAATTGGACTTGTCATATTTTTCATATCAGTAATATCTTATAATAAATACATTTTATAAATTTTTATACAAGTGGAGTTTAGCTTTAATAGGTTTCTTCTTTTTTTCCGAAGAAGAAATTCATAATTTTTACCTGAAATTTTTTCTTCAAATCCGTTGAACATTTAGAAATAAATGTTTCTTTCCAACTTTCACCTATTTTCAGAAAATTCTATAGATACTCAATAGAAGCCTGAATTGAAGTATCAATTAGCGATATATCTGATAATGATGATTAATTCATATAATATATATATATTTTATTGTGACTAATTAAATTTATTTTGACCATAATTTGTAATTTCTCATAATATAGTTTGAATATGTGCTATAAGTTTTCACGCAACGCCTATTACTCGCCTCCCGCCATAGCATTTTTGCCCTCGTCTGGCAAGGGCTTATGCTAGCCAGAATGGTCTGGCAATTGCACAGACCTTTTTAGAATTGCTTAGATAAACACATATGTGAATTTCAGCTTTACAGGACAAAGTTTATTTTGGGGCATTTTTTGCTCACTTTCCGGCTCGCCTGGCAGGTACTTGTACACGTCGAAATGGTCTGGCAGATTGATTTGAACTTCTTAATGAGTGAATTACATCGTATAAAAATTTGAACCTTACAGGAACAAGTTTAATTTTCGGGTATTTTTTACTCTTTCAAACGCCTGGACGACCATGATGTGCAGGGCTAAAACCTGCCAGACCGTCGTTTCCGTACTTAGCACGTTAAGAATCACCTGTACAAAATTTTTTAGCCTTACAGGAACACCGTTATTCAAAAGTTTCACTGGCTCTCAGTCTAATACAGCTACGTCTGCGACCGGCTTTAATAATAAGTACAAATGTTAACATTGCTTTGCAAAAAAAAAAACACTCTAAATTTTCAAACAAAGTGCTCCTTCGGGAAGTTAATAATAAGTCAGCCCTAGTAGATAATTTCTAATAATGAAGTAATCAAATATGAAATGATCAACAGTCAGGTTGACATCTACAAAAATACGACATATTTGCACTTGCTTTGTATCATGGGGAGTTATCTTCGAACAAATGCGCGTTGCACTGTTTTGGTCCTGAGTAGTTTCATTTTTTTAAAACAGATGGCTCATATGCACTCAATTTCAACTACAATTGTTCGTGGTTCATGCAAGTGGCTGTCAAGTATTTGATCGCTGTATGGCTGTACGAATAACCTAACTTTTTGAACTCGTGTTGTTTCTAATTAATTAATTTTGTTTAAGTGAACATTTGTGAAATTTAATATGGCAAAGTGTTTTTATAGTACCCAAAAAAGTGTCAAGTGCGGGTTAAAAATATTTAGCTATTCCAATACAAGTTTCCGCAAAGGTATTTTTTAATAATAATTGCTGCAATAATTATATATAATCAAGATATGTCAACATGTTATTATATTGAATAGGTGTCTTGGGGGTACCTGCAAATTGCTGCAAAATGCACGAACAAAGCGCAGGAGTACTTTTGACAACCAAGGAATGCAATATGTAATGACAAGAAGGATTCATAAACAATGCAATAATTTAAGGAATAAGTCGTACAAAAAGTCTCCAAAGGTCTACTATTTTTGGAGACTAATATTTATTTTGCCATGTCCTCAAACATTGAGAAAGTTGCATTCAGAGATACAAGTGTATAGCGGTATTTATGAGTGTCTATTTAAAACATTAGATTCAGCTATTTCTTTTAAAAAGTATTAGTAGCAGATACTGTGTTTTGATGTTTGATGAAATACCATTATCTTCGGAATTGTTATATGATTGGATTGAATCTCATATTGTTGAAGTTATTCAAAAACAGTTATTCAGCTAGTATGGTTTAATTTAAATTGTTCATCAACGTAAGTTCATTGTTATATTTAATAAGATTATCTATTACATTAGCAAATGTAAACACTTATAAAGTAAACTAGTATTGGTTTAAATGTTCATCAACGTAAGTTCATTGTTATATTTAATAAGATTATCTATTACATTAGCAAATGTAAACACTTATAAAGAGAGTCTATACCATACATAATATTTTAATGTATTTTGATTGAAGATTAGTGTTATAATATTCTTCAAATAAAACTTGTGTAACATCCCAATATAATGTTTAAATTCAAGATATATTTGTTACCGACCTTGGGAATCAAAAATATTGCTTTTATCTTTTGATTCATAAACAATTGTATGTGCATAAAACATTATTCTGTTCATTGTAAACACTTTGTTGATCTTTATGGCAGTTTCA
>NW_020537646.1:53840633-53886246 GCF_003426905.1 Ctenocephalides felis
TAATTGAGAAAATAAACTTCGCTAATGAGAACTCACACAGTTTCAATATATGTTAATTACAATAAAAATTTAAAACGACGACACTTATATACAACTTGTTCTATATGATATAATGAGTTTATTATAAAATTAAACGAAGAATAGTAAATTTTAATGTTTCTTCAGCAGTGGTCAGCAAGCAAAGAGACCTTATCTGTGTTTCAAATCTCTTAGCTGTCTTGGTGGTTGAAGAGGTATTAGATTCTAGCCGAGTCCCAGTACTCGAAGAGGATTATGATCCTTTTATGCATAAAGTTGCCAGATGGTATAACACCATCCCCTTTAATGAGATTATAGTTGATACCAAATTTTACAGTTCAAAAGCTATAATCTAAGAAAGATATGAAAAATCCTAATACAACAAAATATAACGAAATTGATTATGAATGAGTATGGTATACATCTAGATGGCAACAAATATAAGATAAAATAATTTTGATTACAAATTTGATATCATAAAGAACTTGACAATATATAATGAGTTACAATAAAATGAAGATAAAATGACAATTTAATTAACAAATGGTTTTATTCTATTAACATGAACCTTTAATAATTTGGTTCCACACATCAATGTAATTAACTTCAGAGTCCCTCGATTGAATTTTATATGGACCTTTCCAAGGCATTACTAATTTTTTTGATTTACCCTTTGGAATCAATTCATTTTTCAAGAGGACCAAATCACCTATCTTAAACTCAGTAATTTTGGCATTTTTATCAAATTATTGTTTTGAAAGTTCTTTACTCTGCAAAAGGTTCTGTCTGGCAATGTCAAGAGATTTCTGTATATTAAATTTTATTTCTTTCGCATAATCATCAAAAGTATATTGGGAAGTTTGAGGTTTTGGAAGGGAAGAAGGTATTTCAGGTTATATCCAAACAAAAGTCTATATGGACTGAATCCAGTCGATGAATGGGGAGTTGTATTGTACGTAAACATGGCATAAGGGAGGCAACTATCCCAGTCAGACTGATCAGTTTTTATGTAATTTCTTAAATATTCTGCAAGTGTTCGATGGGATCTTTCTAGAGCCCCATTTGACTCAGGATGATATGAGGTTGTTTGAATTTTTGAAATTTTTAGAATTTTACAAATGTTTTTAATTAATGCACTCAAAGAATTGGTACCTTGATTGGTTAAAATTTTTAATGGAATTCCATATTGACAGACTATATTTTCTACAAACGCTCTAGCTATTGTCTCTGCATCTTGGCTCTTTAACGGTATGGCTTGACTAAATTTTGTTAATAAATCTTGAAACGTTAATATATATTCATTTTGGTTGCTAGTTTCTGTTAATGGACCAACTATGTCCAAAGCGCACTTGTCAAACGACCTAACCGGAGTGTCAGTGATCATCATAGGGTATTTTGATTTATGGTAGAGCTTGTTTCTTTGACAAATTTCACACATTCTTATAATGTTACGTATTCCTTTTTAATTTAGGCCAATTATGCTGAACAGTAATACGCTTAAGGGTCCGGTTGTATCCTTGATGTCCTCCCAACGGGGTGACATGAAATTCTTTAAATATGGTATTTTTTTGTCTCTAGTTAAATCATTAAATGTATAACTATTAATAAGAACTAAAATTAGCGTATCCTTAAAAATGAATCTAATCATACTACGAATTTCAGCCCAATCAATTAGATCATCTTCAACGACTATTTTTGGAAGCAAAATTTCATTAATGCTATTTTCTATACATAATTCTCTAAGCCTAACTAAAACTTTAAATAATATCTTGCTTGTTGTTAAATCAGTTTGTCTAGATCTGGTTATGAAATAAAATATAAAATTGTCATTATTTTTAAACGGTACTACATCGCTTACTTCCTTACCTAGACCAATTAATTCATTAATATTATTAAATTTATTCTTAAATTTCCTAAATAAAACATTATCGCTAACAAAATCTTGAGGTACATCTAAACATAAAGAACGATCTTCGAAAAATTGTTTTTCATCGTTAATTTCCTTAACTCTATTATTTGTTATTATACTACTTTCTAATTTATTCTTAAATACATCGTAAGTCTTGACCAGTGACAAGGAAAATTCTACTAAGGGCATCTGCATTAGTATTTGAAGAGCCTTTCTTAAATTTTATATCGTAATCATACTCCTCTAGCGTCGTGCGCCATCTCATCAATCGAGAGCCAGGGTCCTTTAGATTCATAAGCCAAATTAAAGGCTTATGATCAGTTATAATATTAAACTTACCCCATAAATATATGGACGAAAATGACGTACTGCCCAAACTATAGCCAACAACTCTTTTTCTATAGTTGAATAATTTTCTTCCGCACGATTTAGAGTTCTACTGGCAAAAGCGATAGGTAGATCTTTACCAATTTCATCTTGAGAAAGCACGGCGTCTATGGCTTTCCCAGATGCATCGGTTGTGACATTAAATATTTTTTTAAGATCGGGATACTGGAGAATGGGAGCTTGAACCAAAAGTGATTTTAATTTTTCAAAAGAATTTTGTTCGTTGGAAGTCCAATGGAATTTGACCTTTTTTTTTCAATAAGTCGCTGAGGGGTCTGGATAGTTTAGAAAAATTTGAAATAAAACGACGGTAATAACTGGCAAGGTCTAAAGTAGAAAAATATGGCAAGTCCTAAAAAAGATTTGATGTCTTTGGGCGATTTAGGTGTTGGAAAATTTGACACGCAATTAATTTTAGTAGTATCCGGCTTGATGCCTTCTGAAGGTATAATGTGTCCAAGATAATACACCTCTTTACAAAGAAAATTACATTTACCAGGTTGTAGCCGTAAATTATTGTTACGCAATTTCTGTAAGACTTCTCTTAACCTCTTACAATGTTCTTCAAGAGAAGTTGAATAAATGACAATGTAATTTAAATAGACAAATCATTTAATGCCCTGCAGACCAGTCAGCACTGAATTCATAAGACGCTGAAAGGTTGCAGGAGCATTTTTTAAACCGTATGGCATGCGACAAAATTCAAAATGATCTGATTGGGTGGAGAAAGCGGTTTTTTGCTGATCATTGGGGTTCATAGGAATTTGATGGAAACCTGAAGCAAGGTCTAAAGTAGAAAAATATTTTGAACTCCCCAACTGATCCAAGATGTCAGTGATATTGGGCAGAGGATATGAATCACCGACAGTAGCATCATTCAATTTTCTATAATCTATAACAAGTCTCCACTTAACTTCATTATTATCAGACTTTTTATGAACAACTAATAAAGGCGCATTCCACGGACTACTGCTACGTTCTATGATTCCATCATTCAACATTTCATTAATTTGTTTATTAATTTCGCTTTTCTGTGATTCTGGAATTCTGTATGGCTTAACGTTAATAGGCGCGATTTCTGATGGAGTGTTAATATTGTGAAAAACTGAGCTGGTAAACGGAAGTGTATCTCCACTTACATAAAATAAATCATTAAATTCTGTACAAATGTTCTCAAGAGCTTTTCTCTCTTCTAAATTTAAATGGGATAACTTTAAACTATCCAAAATTAATCTTAATCTATCTGATTTATTATTACTAATAAACGTTGAAGCGACTGTACATTCAGGAGTATTCGAACTTATATTATTAAAAATGTCTAATTTTTCTACATTAAAAGTTGGTAATTTTAGCTTAACCGAATGTTCATTTGAGTTTATAATATTAACAAAACAATTAGAATTTGAAGGGAAAACCAATGTGCTTGCTATAAAAACATCTTTTTGTAGCTCTACTTTTTCTATTACTCCTACTGAGTCACTATTAGTGCCTACTTGAACAATGGTTTCTGACCTAGGGTTTAAATTTACAAACGAGAATTTTAAGGGTAATGTGGTATTGTTACAAAAATTTAATTTAGAATCTACTATGTTGATTGAACCACCAAAAGTTTTTAAAAAATCCATACCTAAAATTCCTTCGCTCTTAATAGGAAGATCGTCCTTAACTATATGAAAAACATGTTTAATTATTTTATTTCCTAATCTAATCCTAAATAACGCCTTGCCTAAAGTTTGTACATTTTTTCCTGATACTCCTGTTAAATTTAATTTATCCTCTAATTTATGACTTATCTCTAATTCATCACTTATCAACGAAACCTTGACTAAACTAACTTCTGCTCCAGTATCAACGAGTAAATTAATCCTATCTCTAACTGTGTCTAATGATTCTATATTTACAAATGCTAAATTATTTGATGTTTTTTCTATACAAGATAGATGAGCTTGCTTTCATTCGCTACCCTTACTAGTTCCGGGTTCTGGATCCCTATCTATACTATCTTTTGTACCTTTAGCTTTTTGTTGTTCTTTAAATATTCGTTTCCTACAATCCCTAATTTGGTGACCAAACTTTTTGCAATAATTGCACATTAATTCAGGTTTTATTCTATATGATGAAGGAAATGGATTTATGGAAGGACCAGGTTTTGAATATTGAAGTCTAAATGAATTTGCTAAGGTTTCTTCCTCGATAGCGATTTCCCTAGCCTCCTTTAAAGTTTTTGCACTCTTACAATTAAATATCATTTTAAGAGAGGGTTGTAGCCCTTCTTGGAAAATATTTAATGCTTGCTCTTGTAGCAGTTCATTGCAATAATTATTATAAGTTGAGCTTTTGTGCTTTTTAATAGTAGCATCTACTAGTTTCATTAAAATTGATTCTAATCTTTGACCGTAATCGATAACACTCTCATTATAGCCTTGCCTACACTGATTAAATTCTACCTGAAGGGCAGAAATTGATCTACGATCTAAAAATAAGCTTTCAAGGGTAGACTTAAGGTCTTCAAAATCTGAAAATTCTTTATACTGGATAGCTTGTAACGCTCTGCCTTCGATTACTAGTATAAAATTATTAGTAATATAATTTAATAAACTAGACTTATCTGATTCGTCAATGTCACCAAAAGCAAAGGTACAAATTCTAATGAAAGATGAAAGTTGGCTTTGATCGCTGCCATCAAAAGATTTAATCATACCCCTAGCTTCAGCAAGTGACATACGAGCCATGTTTGGAATATTTGTATTAAGATGAATAGAAGGAAGAGAATTAAAATTTTGGGACAATTGAGGAATATGCGAAATAGTAATTCGATTGCCAAAAACTGAGTCTAAAAGATTAAGTGTATTTGGCTCACCTCCTTCCAAATGGTATTCCAGATAATTACTGAAAATAGATTCCTCTGATCTGCTGTGGTAACCTCAAATTATCAGGTGCTCTTTCACTCGACATTAAAACCTATATAATTCATAAACAGCATTAATTGAAAGTAAATATAGCAGATATTAATGTAATAAAATATATAATAAAATGATGGGATTTAATTTAACACAATTGAAACATGAATTAAAATTAAAATATTATTGTTTGAGAGAAAGAAAAAAAAAATTATAATATCAAAGCTAAAAATTATATAATGTTATCAAAAGATTTTCTAAAATTTGAGCATAAAAAATAACACATTTAATGTTAGCAAAAATAAAATAAAATTCTAAAATATAATAACTATAAAATTTAATTTCAAAAATAATGTTTTTAAATTATATCCTAAAATTTCTGTTGATATATATTCTAAAATTTTCTGTTCTAAAATGTTCTGTTGATATATATATTCTAAAATTTTCTGTTCTAAAATGTTCTGTTAATATATATTCTAAAATTTTCTGTTCTAAAATGTTCAGTTGATATATATTCTAAAATTTTCTGCAATAAAATAAATATTCTAAAATTTTCTGCTATAAAATGATTATTCTAAAATTTTCTGTTATAAAATTGGTGTTCTAAAATTTTCTGTTATAAAATAATTATTCTAAAATTTTCTGTTATAAAAATAAATATTCTAAAATTTTCTGTTCTATAAGGTTAATTAAAATTTACTTATTCTAAATTTGGCATCTATAATAATCTCAGTTTTGGGTTTATACAACTTTAAGCGTCCTTTCCAAGCGTTCTTCAAGATGGCGACCTCAAAGATAGATACTGCGACGGCGTCGTAGTCCTATCGTGGCGTCGTTTTTAAGAAAACGATTTTACCGACGATTTTTTGAATCCATGTTGTATAGATCGTTTCTGAATTTGGTTATTGTACTCACAGGCCAATTTATTTTTCTTCTGACAGGATGAATCCAACTTCTGACACCAAAATGTTGTAATTTTATAATAAACTCATTATATCATATAGAACAAGTTGTATAGAATTGTAATAAACCATATATTGAAACTGTGCGAGTTCTCATTAGCGAAGTTTACAATTGCAACACATCTCACGGTTGTGAAATGTCAGTTCAATGTAATTACATACTATATATTAAAATTAAATTTGACAGATTATTATTTTTTAACTAAACATTAAAGATAAATTAAAAGCTTTGTTTGCTAATATCTTCAGAAATATACATTTTATCGAAAATAATGAAATGAATAAAATTATATAAATTAAAATCTTAATCCACTGGGCGTATCTACTAATTTGTAAACAATCAATTGTAAACAACTTGTCAGCATTCTCTGCTAAATGTTATTATTTTCATAGATTGCAGAATGAAAAAAAAAATAAAAAAAAAATCTTAATAAATTGCTGTTTTATAGTGTTCTAGGAGCAATATTAGGCTAGATACGAAAATTGGGGTTTTACGGTAATAAATAAGCTTTAAAATGAGTACTTCTTCGTGTAAAATGAGTGAGCTATCATGCTAATAAAAGACACATACAATGTTTTTTTTTCATTAAAAACAAATCAGTTTATGAGTACCATTTCCACCAAAATTAAAAATAATAGTATTCCATCTAGAATTAACTTGGTTTAAGAGATCTTGATGGATTCTAGAAAATGCCATAACTTTAGTGCAAACGATTTTCAAAAAACTCATGATTTCGTGAAAAAAAATCCATGAAGAAAACAACAGATTCCTCATTATTATATCTCTGAAATTCAATGTCTTTTTCTGACTAATTATTGCTTTTTATTATTGTTTTGTTACACAAATATTGATAGAGTTGTAATTGTTTAGAGTGCGCGGCTGCAAACCAGAATGTCTTTCGAGCCCTTTAACTCTTCGCCGTTCAAAATAAGAGAAGTTACGGTAAAATTTATGATAGAGAAAGTTGTAAGTCATTTAATTACCTTTAAAATAGTATATTACAAGTTCTGATAAAATTAAAAGAATTGTAATCTAATTAATGCCGGGGGTGGTGAAGGAGTGCAAATTGTTTTCACTTCCGAACTTAAGATTAAGATTAGCCCATTTCCAAAATATCAAGAAAATTGGAGCACAGTAAAAAAAATCGCTGGGCACACGCTTTTTTCCTCTCCATTTTTGTTGATCGTAGGTTGAATAGAGCACATGTGAACAGGATTCGACAAATTAATTCACTTCAAATATGAACTTAAGTAATAATGTATATTCAATTGTTAGTGAGAAAAATCTAATTTAGATATTAAAATTACTAAAAGCCAGTTAAAATATGGTACGAAATTATAAAAATTATAGGTAACATTATTGAAGCAATTATTTTGGGTATAAAATTCAAGGTGATATTGTACCTATACCGCGAATGCTATATATTAATGCTTTCTGAATTTGTTATACCCTTTAAAAGACCTCAATTTCCAATACGTAGATCTTATGCTATAAATCACAAAAAATAACCTGTCAAATTGAATTATATAAGTTCTATGCGTAATCACTAACAGTCTACAACCGTCAAAGGGGGCAATACATAAAAAACACCATTTAATCAGTTCTGCGTTTCGCCAATACAAATAAAATCATTTTAATTGGACGCTTGATTCTCTCAAAAACTGAATAACGATTTTTGGCACTTTTTGTCCTGTATTTTCGAAACGCTTAAGACCTACCTTTGCCAAAAACTTATTAGTACATCGCCTCATTATTACATATTACTACAGGAAATTAATAAATCTGTGTATTTTAATTGCAGTGCCTTCAAATTCATTCCGAGGACGCGGAGGACGTGGGAATAAGCCATTCAGAAATCGCAATATTCCTTTCAGATCGACCTTCAGTAGTTCTTTTTAGAATACTTACTCTGATATGAAACAATATGGCGCCAAAGCTCCATTTGAAGATTTTAGAAAATAAGCAATTTTAATGGTTCAACTAAATTCTCTAATTGCCACAAAGATTTTTATGAAAGATATTAATTTGAGAATGTGATATAAAGCAAATTTTAAGTGAATGCAATTGAGTGGATACAATAACTTAATAAGGATTGACTAGCTTATTGATTATTCAAATAATGCAACATGAAGACTTGACAAAGTTCAGTTTATTTTGGACAATTATGTGAAAAAAGTATATGTAAGATTATTTACATACTTTTGTTTTTACACAACCAGATGAGAGGATGTAATGGGTTTGCATCTTTTTGAAGAGAATAATCAAATATGAAAAGTTTGAAAACTTATGCACAGAAGATAGCAAAGTAATTACAGGTGTTGCAGATGACATATAATCTTTGCATGTCCACTAAAGAAAAGCAGATGTGGCACTAAAGTTATTTATACATTTTGCAATGTCAAAATTTTGTGTTAACATTTATTCTCTTGTACAGATGTATTTACTTCGAGTTTTCAACTTAATAAGGACACACACACACACACACACACCATATATATATATATATATATATATATATGTAATGAATTAGTATCTATAAAAATTAACAGATTGAGATTTTTTTCAGGTGCAAGTCAAGCTGTAACCTACGATACATATATCTTGTGGCTTTAAACATCCAAATGAAAAGATGCTTCTTTGTCGGTTACTTTCATAATTCATTACAATGTGCTTAATTCTACTTATTTTAACCTTCATACCACTTTTCTTTTTGGAATGCTTCATAATAACATCAAGAATTTATTAAATTTGAACAATTATTTATTGCGAAATAAGTTTCTACATTTATTTCATGTGCTATGTGGCATTGGAAATGTTGGTGCTTGTGAATGTCTCTAATCAAATGGATATATGTGCATATTTTGAAAATCTTCAAATCAAACATTAATTTTTTTCTTATCTGTCAAACTTTTAACATCTGCCCTACTTCAAATGATTCGGTGTAGTATCCACAGTTCTCACGGTTTGCAGCTTACAAAAAATTCTCTGAAATTCATACGAGTTTAATGATTTTTTATCCTATAATCAATACTTGTGAAAGAGTACCAATATTCAATATCAAGCTAGTTTATATTGCATTGTCATAGTGAGTTTTCCTGTATATTTTCGATTGTGTCATTTCATCCTCAGAATCCATGTAATGTATTTTGTTTTATTTGAACTTTTTTTCTATTTATATTACTTTTTATTAGTTAATACCCAATAATTTTTTGAGTATTAATTTTTGCCTATTACAGTCCTCATATTTTTTCTTTATATTTAGTTCATATAATTAGAATTCATTGAATATCCACTTAAATATTGAAATTGTAGTAAAATATATAATACTTTTCTTGCTCCAATGCCATATGGATGTATGGGCATGCATGTATGTCCATATATATATATATATATATATATATATATATATATATATATATATATATATATTTACAAGTGTAGGTATATATGTGTGAGTGTATATGCATATGTATAAGCACATATATATGTATTATATATATATATATATATATATATATATATATATATATATTTACAAGTGTAGGTATATATGTGTGTGTGTGTGTGTGTATGTATGTATGTATGTATGCATGTATGTGTGTGTGCGCGCGCGCGCGAGAATGGCAACGAGAGAATTTAACATATTATCAACCACTAAATAGATTCAGCTATCCATGTCCTCAATATTGCTGAATAGAAATATATTATTACAATAAGCAATATGTGTTTAATTGACTAAAACTCAAATCAAAACTGTAATAAAGAAAGCACTTGTAGTGATATTACTATATTATTTTGTAATATGTGTGAAGTATCAACCATAAATTCTTAAAATCTCATTATTTATAAATATTATTATTTTCTTGCTTGGATATGCAATTGTCATAAAATAACTTCTTTTTCACACAGTTATAAAATTTGATCTAATTTATGAACTTCAAAATTATTTGAGAATTCAAATAAGGTTTTGTAGTAACGTTACACATCATTAAAGACATAAAGAGTATCTAAACCCAGGGAAAACATGATGTTGAGATGCTGCCTGAAGTTAGCTGTATCACATTACAGAATTGTCAAATTTTTTTACACTGGGTTTTCCAACTTTTTGGGTTGCATTTGCTGATACGATTAACTCACTATTTATTTTTTCCGGTATGCTTATTCTTGTCGCTCATTGCACAACGTTCGAGTTTTTTTAAATCTTTTTTAATCGATTCTTAATTATCACAACCATTTTCAACCCCATTATTCAATTTAACTACTGGCCATCTGTTTAGAAGAATGCAAAAATCATGATTCCAAAACCAAATAAAGATTCATCTGCCGTAAAATCATATAGACCTATAAGCCTTCTTACATCCCTATCAAAAGTATTCGAAAGATTTATTTTACAAAGACTATTAGAAGATCATCCCGAAGAAACCTGGATAGCTAACCAACAAATTGGTTTTAGAAGATATCATTCAACAATTCAGCAATGCAACAGAATAACCAACTCAATCCTCACTGCCCTAAATAAAAAAGAATTTGGTGTAGCAATTTTTTTTGACATCGGCCAGGCCTTTGACAAAGTTTGGCATGTGGGAATATTATATAAATTAAAGAAAATATTTCACGATTTTGGAATCATACTTATCTAGAACTTTTACTATAGAACTTTTCAAATTAAATAAAATGAAGAACTCTCCTCTCCAATACCAATTCATTCCGGTGTACCGCAAGGTAGTGCTCTCAGTCTCAGACTCAGCTCTCAGACACCTTTGGAGGTAAACGAATCGGTCTGTAACCTTGAACTTTATTTGGATTTTTTCCAGGTTTCGGAAAAATTATGATTTTAGCAATTTTTCATTGATTAGGATATGATTCAAGTCTTATTATACCATTGAACAGGATTGTTATAAAACGGCAGGTTTTGTAGGGAAGTTCTTTAAGTATGTTAATATTAAAGTTGTCAACGCCCAGTAAACATGCGATATGGCCACAACATCGTGGCAATATTTTATTTAGGTCGTGTGACATGCGGTTCCCATATTCATTTTCCTCGATATTTAATGGATACGGCCGCAAATTTATGTAACTATCGAACAACTATCGAGGTTCGGTCTCTGGCGCACGTGGCGTTCGTGATACATGAAAATCGACGTTGACCCACATATGTTTGTTTATTATGATAAGACCGTCTGACGTAAGGCGTTCACCCCAGTCATGACGTCATTGGCGAATGAAAACGATTCGGTCATGACGTCATACAAAATGGCGACTCAGTTATGACGTAATAGCACCTGAAAGTGATGACGTAATGCAATTAATATTCTTTTCTGTACGAATAAGCATTTATTTACGTGAATAATAAGAAATTTTACAATATTTAAATATTACAAATTAGAATTGTAGTTTTGAAATTATAAAATTTTAACATGAACTATACTAGAAAACTTTTTACAAATTATTCAATCTTAACATATTAATAACAGTATATTTAATGAAAATTGTTGTATATCTAATGAACGTAATTCTATTTTTGAGGCGTGAAGTGTGAAGTGTTGCATAAGTATTCTATCGCCACTTCCTTATACATCAAACCAGCCTGCCTATTTTTCATTATTTCATTCTATCGCCAGTTCATTGCATCAAATGCCAGGATACAGATTATGCACATATGACATACTGCCCCAAATTTTGGAAGTTTTCTAAAACAAATTCAAACATAATGTGATTTACTGTATATAATATAATATATATATATACAGCTACCATATGTGTAGCTACCTACATGTTCAGTGTACAAATCTCCATCATCTTAAAGTCGCTTTTACACATACATTTTTAACACTGACTGATTTCATTCTATCGCCAGTTCAATACATCAAATGCGAGGATACAGGATATTCATATATGATGTACTTCTTGGAAGTTTTCTAAAACAATTTGAAACATAATGTGTTTTATTGAATCTAATAATATATATACCACTTCATATGTGTAGCAACTTACATATTCAGGAGACAAATCTAAATCGTCTTCGAGTCGCTTTTGCACATACATTTTTTTTAACCTGATTGAATTCATTATATCTTCAGTTCATTATACATCAATACATCAATCAAGTTCATGCATATATGACATACTGTTCCCAATTTTAGAGGTTTTCTAAAACAATTATAAATATAATGTATTTGTTACCAAATAATATATATACAGCAACTATATATGAATCAACTTACATATTAAGAAGATAAATCTCCATTATCTTCAAGTTGCTCCTAAACATACATTATTTGAGCCTATCTAAAGATCTGTATATTGTTCATCGTTTCATTCCAATTTTGTACGACTTCTGAAATAAATATGAACATGGCATACGTGTTTGCTGTTTATATATATTTGTATAGCTATTATATTTGTAGTGACTTACATATTCAAACAATCATTCACGATCCGTTTCTCAACCGACTAATTTAAGAGATTTAAGAAGTGAGGTTATGTCGAACACATGGATATGTTAATGTCTTAATTTAGTAAAATAATTATTTTAACCTTGATAAACGATCCTTATTATTGTCCTCAGATTTTGTAAGATATGCTATTTGGTTACCTCCTTTGTCATCTAAAGAAATCGACATAAAATAACGTTTCTTCATCCCAGGATATAATGCACTAAATGGAATTCAAAATCGTGAAGTAATTACATATCTATATAAATAATATATGATATACTTACAGTGTCATTTTTCTACACTTTTCTACAATTATCATAAACAAGTTGCTTAACTAAACGAATGTAATTATTATACTAAAGAAAATATAACTTGATGCATGATAAATTCGTGACATTTTGCGCCATTTTGTACGCGGGTTAGGTTAGCTTTCGTCAAAGAAACAGTCGGTTCCACCAGTGGCCACGGCGCGCTGATGTAAAGCTTTCTTTGTATGGTCACACACACCAGCACACAACGCAGCGCACGACGCGTTTGCTTCACGCCGTGTGACGTCATTGATTATGCTTTGCATGTGTGCTAACACACACCAGCGCACGACATGTATCTCACATGAAATTCAACGATGTCATTACCCCCGACAGCGCGTGTTTATGTCTCGTGAGACAACTCAATGCGAGCTTTGCGTGTATTGTAACACACACAAGCGCACGCAAGTTTAAAATCCTCTTGTGGCGTAGATTCGATAACCGCATTATAATAACGATGTCGATATTATAGAAGATCACATCGCGTGTTTACTGGGCGCCAGGTGCATTTGCAGTTTTTGCTCTTCGGATTGACTTGATTATGATGTTTGATGAAAAATTTGACTAAACCTCTTTCAAAGATTACAAAACTTAAATAAACTTAAAATGTTTTTTGAATTATTCAAATCGGACACTTCATTCTCTCAACAACTGAATTATCATTTTTGGCTCCTTTTCTAATAAAAAACAATCAGCACGCTTCCTTATCCATTCGAATCAAATGTTTTTGAATTATTCAAATCGGTTGATCCGTCCTCCACAAATCATTGACGAAAATTACACACACATACATCCATTTTTGCTAACGTATGTCAAAATATTCAAAAACCGCTGAAACGTAAAAAAAATTCATTTTCGATTTTTTGATTTTTATAACTTACCCTACGAGAAGTTAATAAATAAAATATAAACTGTCTTTTTAATATTTTATTTATTAACTTCTCGTAGGAGATGTCGGTGGTGGACCATTTTTTTTTTTTTTTATTTGGCCTCGCTTACTCTGAGCATTTAGCCACCTACAACATTTTTTATTTTAGTTACAATTCTAATTTTTATATCATTTTCAATCTATTTTATGTATCCTACTCTATATTCTTCTTAATATTTCTTCTTCTTCTTATTTTCTTCAATTCTTGTTCTTTTTCAAATTTCTAATTCTATTTAACTTTCAGCTTCATACCATTTTTTTTTTTCATTCTTCTTTCAAGTTCCAATATTCCTCTTCTTACTCCTAAATCAATTCAACTGTTCGAATTCTGTTATACCTATATTTCTTAATTTTTATTCAAGTTCTATTTAACAAATACAATTTTTATTTGATTTCAAATTAACTACACATATTATTTTTTCATAAATTCTATGTCATTGATAGGATTTGATCCGAAGACTCCTGTCGTGTGAATCGAACACGCTACCAAAGAGCTATGCTCGTCACTTGGACCATTTTACCCCCGGACCTTTTTATATTACTATCCACTCTTCGATGAATTTATAGCAAATTCTGCCAGTTTATTCTTCAAAACTCGTATAAAATAACCATTAGTTACTTATATTTTACAATGCTTTATCACATTGTTTAAACAATGTTAATTCATATGTTACTATAGTATTAATTAATATAATACAAACTTTCAGAACTGAAATTTTATCTTTTTTAATTTGTAGAGTAATTTAATGCAACATGATCGATACCTGACTGAGTCCAAAATGCATATGTTTTGATATATCATTTGGAAGGAATTCCTTTATTTTTGTAGGTCATTTGTTGCCAAGCCTTAATAATATAAACATAACAAATCATTTTGCTACTAAACTCGTCATAGTCAAGAGCCCGTTGGCGGATGACAGCAATTCTTATTTA
Source organism: Ctenocephalides felis (assembly GCF_003426905.1). Lineage (NCBI taxonomy): Eukaryota > Metazoa > Arthropoda > Insecta > Siphonaptera > Pulicidae > Ctenocephalides > Ctenocephalides felis. The sequence continues at coordinate 53,855,417 of NW_020537646.1, forward strand.
TCTAGGGATGACAGTATGCAATTTACGAGTCCTGAGTTTTTGTGCATTGAAGCCTTTATACCTTACAGGAAATGGAGACTGATTAGGCCCAAAGCGGCGGACACAGCTATTGCGCAGCTGATGAAGGTACCCTTTTCACTAATTAACTTCCCGTAGGGCAAGTTATAGTAATCGCAAAAAAATCGAAAATGAAAATTTTTGCATTTCTCGACGTTTTGAGGGTTTCTGAATATTTTGGCATATCTTAGAAAAAATGGATGTATGTGTGTGTGTGTCTGTGCGTGTGTGTGTGTGCGGATACAAATTTTCGTTGACAATTTCGTGAACATCGATCAACCGAATTGAATAATTCAAAAAACATTCGATTCATATTGATAAGGAGACGTGCTGATTAGTTTTTGGCGAAGGCAGGTCTAGCCGTTCTGAAGATACGGGGCAAAAAGTGCCAAAAATGGTAACTCGGTTTTTAAGAGAACGGAGCGTCCGATTTTAATAATTTAAAAAACATTTTACTTGTATTGATAAGATGAATAATTGATCAAATCTTCATGAAGGCAGGTCTAGCGGTTTCGGAGATCTAGTGAAAAAAGTAAAAAAAATGCCATTTGGCGGTAAAAAATGATCATTAGACATATGCACATCAAATTACCAGATATTTTATAGAGACTTTAACAATATGTAGAAATTTTATTTACATTCCTATGGGTTCAGTACCAATGTTCATCGGTTAGACGGCGACGCGGCGCTTTGACATTTCGTCTCTATGCAGTTAAAGCTGTACGATTGCTTCGAAAAAAGTTCAGAATTTCCAAAATATGTCAAAATAAAGAAAACATTTGTTTTTTCAAAATTTTTTTTTTTTTCAATTTGAAAATATAATATAATTACTATCGGAAAATGCCAATGGCAGACTATTATCACGCGGTTAACATAGTGGCAGACGATTTTCCAAAAAATATTTGAAAATATAATATAATTACTAATTTGAAAATATTTATAAAACATTTGAAAATATAATATAATTACTATCGGAAAATGCCAATGGCAGACTATTATCACGCGGTTAACCACTATGTTAAGTTTTTCAAGTTTCAGACGATTTTCCAAAAAATAATGTGAATGACGATGTCTGCCATTGACATATTTTATTCCCTATAAGTAGTATCAAAAGCTTATATTTATTACGGCAGATGTTTACCTGGCGTACTAACATAAGGATAATTAAAAAACTTACCAACGACATAGCCTGATAGTACGCATACATTTTCTTGTTTCATATTGATGTAATCCACTTTATCGCTATAATAGTAGAAATTAAGATTTTACATACTATATATACAACATTTTGTGAGCTAAGGAAAAAGTAGACTTCAAAATGAAATCGAAGAACTTAAATAAATTTGAAATTAAGGTAAGAGATAAAAATATAAAAAATCTTTTTGAAATGCACATATGTTTTAAAGAACGATTCAGTGTATTAGAGAGAAAATTACATGATTATAAAAATAATTCTGCAAATGAAAACGTTAATGAAAAAAATGATTGAAATAGAAAAAGAACTCGAATTGAAAAATAAACAAATTTAAGATCGCATAGAATTTAACGATAGACTTGATTATGACTACAAAAATCTCCAGGAAAAGTTCAATGAATATATGAAACCTCATTCTGAATATCATAAAAAAAATTACAATATGATTGTTATGTAGATGACATAATCTCAGATGTAGATAATTTATCAGAAGTAAATTTAAAAACTTAAGTTACTAACCAAGAAAGTTAAAACTCTTTTAGCGGAAGGTTGTCTCGGATTAAGCTCTCTGCCGCCCTAGGCCCTATCCGTTCAGGCGCCCTTTTTAATAGACAATATTTTATTTTTTTTAATTAAACTTTCTTTTTTAATTATTTAGATGTAATTTTTAACTTTGTTTAGAGTAAGTTATATTAATCGCAAATGAATCGAAAATGATATTTTTTTCTTATCTTTACGTTCCAAGACCTTCTGAACATTTTGGTATAACTCAAAATGTGTATGTGAGTATGTATGTTCGATTCTCATTGATTCTGATTAGTTTTTCGCTAAGGTTGGTCCAGCCGTTTCGAAGATACAAAGCATAGATAAACAAGTATAATAGATCGCTATGTCTGGCGGTTTGACGTTACCTCGATTGGAATACAAATTTTTAAAAATAGATGGCAGCACATGTATAATATTTAAATTACCCCTGGTTTTACTTCTTAATTTGTACGTATCGTATACATCGCTATCTAATGAATTAATAGTAAAGTTGCATTTAACAAAACCTTTGAATAGTTTCTGTACGAGTGTTTTATAACATTACATTTAGCCATGTTCCATCATGAAAACATTATCATTGAAACTGCCATAAAAGATCAACAAAGTGTTTACAATGAACAGAATAATGTTTTATGCACATACAATTGTTTATGAATCAAAAGATAAAAGCAATATTTTTGATTCCCAAGGTCGGTAACAAATATATCTTGAATTTAAACATTATATTGGGATGTTACACAAGTTTTATTTGAAGAATATTATAACACTAATCTTCAATCAAAATACATTAAAATATTATGTATGGTATAGACTCTCTTTATAAGTGTTTACATTTGCTAATGTAATAGATAATCTTATTAAATATAACAATGAACTTACGTTGATGAACATTTAAACCAATACTAGTTTACTTTATAAGTGTTTACATTTGCTAATGTAATAGATAATCTTATTAAATATAACAATGAACTTACGTTGATGAACATTTAAATTAAACCATACTAGCTGAATAACTGTTTTTGAATAACTTCAACAATATGAGATTCAATCCAATCATATAACAATTCCGAAGATAATGGTATTTCATCAAACATCAAAACACAGTATCTGCTACTAATACTTTTTAAAAGAAATAGCTGAATCTAATGTTTTAAATAGACACTCATAAATACCGCTATACACTTGTATCTCTGAATGCAACTTTCTCAATGTTTGAGGACATGGCAAAATAAATATTAGTCTCCAAAAATAGTAGACCTTTGGAGACTTTTTGTACGACTTATTCCTTAAATTATTGCATTGTTTATGAATCCTTCTTGTCATTACATATTGCATTCCTTGGTTGTCAAAAGTACTCCTGCGCTTTGTTCGTGCATTTTGCAGCAATTTGCAGGTACCCCCAAGACACCTATTCAATATAATAACATGTTGACATATCTTGATTATATATAATTATTGCAGCAATTATTATTAAAAAATACCTTTGCGGAAACTTGTATTGGAATAGCTAAATATTTTAACCCGCACTTGACACTTTTTTGGGTACTATAAAAACACTTTGCCATATTAAATTTCACAAATGTTCACTTAAACAAAATTAATTAATTAGAAACAACACGAGTTCAAAAAGTTAGGTTATTCGTACAGCCATACAGCGATCAAATACTTGACAGCCACTTGCATGAACCACGAACAATTTGTAGTTGAAATTGAGTGCATATGAGCCATCTGTTTTTAAAAATTGAAACTACTCAGGACCAAAACAGTGCAACGCGCATTTGTTCGAAGATAACTCCCCATGATACAAAGCAAGTGCAAATATGTCGTATTTTTGTAGATGTCAACCTGACTGTTGATCATTTCATATTTGATTACTTCATTATTAGAAATTATCTACTAGGGCTGACTTATTATTAACTTCCCGAAGGAGCACTTTGTTTGAAAATTTAGAGTGTTTTTTTTTTTGCAAAGCAATGTTAACATTTGTACTTATTATTAAAGCCGGTCGCAGACGTAGCTGTATTAGACTGAGAGCCAGTGAACCTTTTGAATAACGGTGTTCCTGTAAGGCTAAAAAATTTTGTACAGGTGATTCTTAACGTGCTAAGTACGGAAACGACGGTCTGGCAGGTTTTAGCCCTGCACATCATGGTCGTCCAGGCGTTTGAAAGAGTAAAAAATACCCGAAAATTAAACTTGTTCCTGTAAGGTTCAAATTTTTATACGATGTAATTCACTCATTAAGAAGTTCAAATCAATCTGCCAGACCATTTCGACGTGTACAAGTACCTGCCAGGCGAGCCGGAAAGTGAGCAAAAAATGCCCCAAAATAAACTTTGTCCTGTAAAGCTGAAATTCACATATGTGTTTATCTAAGCAATTCTAAAAAGGTCTGTGCAATTGCCAGACCATTCTGGCTAGCATAAGCCCTTGCCAGACGAGGGCAAAAATGCTATGGCGGGAGGCGAGTAATAGGCGTTGCGTGAAAACTTATAGCACATATTCAAACTATATTATGAGAAATTACAAATTATGGTCAAAATAAATTTAATTAGTCACAATAAAATATATATTATTATGAATTAATCATCATTATCAGATATATCGCTAATTGATACTTCAATTCAGGCTTCTATTGAGTATCTATAGAATTTTCTGAAAATAGGTGAAAGTTGGAAAGAAACATTTATTTCTAAATGTTCAACGGATTTGAAGAAAAAATTTCAGGTAAAAATTATGAATTTCTTCTTCGGAAAAAAAAGAAGAAACCTATTAAAGCTAAACTCCACTTGTATAAAAATTTATAAAATGTATTTATTATAAGATATTACTGATATGAAAAATATGACAAGTCCAATTGTTTTTCTCTCCAATCTACTAGCCTGCTTGATCCCCACAATAAAATTCACGAAATATTTTCGATATACAAAAAACTAAAAAAAAAAAAAAATGGAACAAAAATTTTTTTTTCAAAATCAATTAGTTTGTTAAGACAAACAGAAAGTTCTTTGAATCATTTAAAGCGGACGCTTAGTTCTCTCAAAAACTGCCATTTTTTACATATTTAACTCCGTATCTTCAAAATGGCTGGGCCTGCCTTTGCCAAAAACTAATAAACACTTTTTCCAATCATTTATATTTGAATATTTTTTAGATCATTCAAATCGGATACTCCGTTCTCTCAAAAATTTGATTTCTATTTTCTGCACTTTTTGCTCCGTATCTCCGAAACGGCTGGACCTGCCTTTGCCAAAAACTAATCAGCTTTTTTCCCTATCAATAGGAATCGAATGTTTTTTTAACCATTCAAATCGGTTGATCCGTGCGCCCTAAAACGTGACTGGAAATTTGTATCCATACATACATACACACACACACACACACACACACATCCATTTTTTCTGAGGTGTGCCAAAACGTTCAGAAACCTTCAAAACGTCGAGAAATGTAAAAATTTTCAATTCCGATTTTCGGCCCATTACAATAACTTACCCTACGGGAAGTTAAAAATATATCTTTTTTTATTAATTTATTTATAAAAAACATCATTGTCAAAATCATATAAAATATTTTGAATTTAATATAAGTATTTTCTAATCGTAAAATTCTTGAATATTGTTGTAAACATCGCTTAAATAAGTGAAATAAGCATATAATTATGAATTCAGAAAATACGTGTTCATGCTGTAGTGTTGCAGTTGCCTTAGACAAGATGGTGACATGTATTTCGTGCAAAACTAAGTTTAAGTATTCATGCGTGAATTTGAGCTTGGCTGATGTTCGAGCAATATCATCAAAAAAAGGAATAATGTGGAATTGCAATGCATGTGCTAATCTCAGTAATGACCTTAATGACATCACAAGTATGTTAATGCAGCTACAGCGAGAAATAGCTGCACTAAAAGATCATAGTTCTTGCAACAATAATATTTTGGATGATGATCAATTTGAAGCTTTAGTTCAAGAGACTTTCGATTTCCGAACGCAATAAACGTTCATATAATATCATAATATATAACGCCAAAGAGCCTCTTAATGACGTAAATAGTTACGATAAAAGTGTTGATACAAATATGGTTAACAATATATTTGAAGCTTCGTTAGGAGTACCTTGTGTTCTGTCGAGCTTTGAACTATTTAGATTGGGTAAACATGATTTGAAAAGGACTAAGCCAAGACCGCTTAAAATCATCTTCAAGGATAATAACTTACCAAAGAAAATTTTGTTTAACTGCAAGAAAACTAAAGATAATGCCCACTTCAAGAATTTGACTTTATTATCAAAGACTGAAAGCTCAGCTACTTGAACGTGAGAAAAAAGGTGAAGTTAATCTTAAAATTAAATATATTAATGGCGTTCCTCGAATTGTTTCTTTAAACTAACTTCGCCCACAGATACCCAGACAACACAAGACATCCTGGAAAATGTCCACAGGATATCCACGCGCGGACATTCATTGTCCCTGCTATAGCCTTACGGATATCCTGCTTATCCTGACTTTATCCGAAACATGTTAATATGTCGCACCTACGGGACGTTCTGTAGGATATCCCGCGCGGAATATTCCGGACATAATCCGGACATGAATAGGATTTAATTATGGAATTGTTTTCTACTTTTTAGATGAAAAATAAATTTGGATTAAAAATAAAATGAAAGAACACAATTTCACAAAGTAAACTTTTATTACAAAATAACAAAATCCTGAGATAATTTTATAACAAAATTTAATATATACAACTTTAATTCAAAATAACTTATTTTACAATATTAAAAATATAATTAATTCGGCATTCAATCCTAGTTTATGGTTGTTTTTAACTTCCCGTAGGGTAAGTTATTGTAATGGGCCGAAAATCGGAATTGAAAATTTTTACATTTCTCGACGTTTTGAAGGTTTCTGAACGTTTTGGCATACCTCAGAAAAAATGGATGTGTGTGTGTGTGTGTGTGTGTGTATGTGTGTGTGTGTGTGTATGTATGTGTGGATACAAATTTCCAGTCACGTTTTAGGGCGCACGGATCAACCGATTTGAATGGTTCAAAACACATTCGATTCCTATTGATAGGGAAAAGAGCTGATTAGTTTTTGGCAAAGGCAGGTCCAGCCGTTTCGGAGATACGGAGCAAAGAGTGCGGAAAATAGAAATCGAATTTTTGAGAGAACGGAGTATCCGATTTGAATGATCTAAAAAACATTCAATTAGTAATGATTGGGAGAAGTGTTTATTAGTTTTTGGCAAAGGCAGGCCCAGCCATTTCGAAGATACGGAGCTAAATATGTAAAAAATTGCAGTTTTTGAGAGAACTAAGCGTCCGATTTGAATGATTCAAAAAACTTTCTGCTTGTCTTAACAAAATAATTGATTTTGGAAAAAAAAATTTTTGTTCTTTTTTTTTTTTTTTTCTTTTTTTTTTTTTTTAGTTTTTTGTTGAAACAAATAATTTCAACTTTGCTATTCAGTTTATATAATTCTTATAAATATTAGACAATGTTACAATATTTATAATAATCTATTTGAAAACATTCAGTATTCCTCGAACATTTCGTTACGGTACGGGAAGTTCCAGCAATTTGCCTTAAGGCACGATGCCACCCACCCCACTAGTTCACTCCTGAAATAGAAAGCAAATGATTAAATGCATATATATGTATTAGAGCTGTGAACCGGATCCGGGTCCAGCGCGGTTCCGGTTCTGGAACCGGTTCCCAAATTTTGGGAACCGGCGACGGTTCCATGTTTTTTTTGTATCATTTAGTCACCTACAACGTTTTATTTTTATATCTTGTATTATTATTTCTAATTCTAATTAATTTTAACTCAACATTTCAAATATTCAAATTTAATAACTCAAGACATTATTTATTTCCATTTCAAAGCCTAATTTCGATTCAAAATTAATTAACTTATTCGAATTAAGAAGTTAAACCTATTATTACTTTCGCGAAGGAGTACTTTGTTTTAGCCAGAAAATCTGACTGGATAATATTATGCTAATAAGTCGATCTGTATTGTTAGAGACCACATTTGCCGTGTCATTTTGCCTTAAGCAGGACTTCTAATACCATTTCATCAGACATATGCACATCAAATTATCATATATTTTATAAATAATATTAGGAACAAATTTCTATGGGTTCCATACCAAAGTTTATCCGTTTGACTGCGAAAAATATTTAAAAAAAATTGAAACAAATTTTTTTTTTTCAAAATCAATTATTTTGTTAAGACAAGCAGAAAGTTCTTTGAATCAATTAAATCGGACGCTTAGTTCTCTCAAAAACTGCCATTTTTTGCACATTTAGCCTTGTATCTCCGAAATGGCTGGGCCTGCCTTTGCCGAAAACTAATAAACACTTCTCCCAATCATTACTAATTGAATGTTTTTTAGATCATTCAAATCGGATGCTCCGTTCTCTCAAAAACTCGATTTCTATTTTCTGCACTCTTTGCTTTTTATCTCCGTAACTGCTGGACCTGCCTTTGCCAAAAACTAGTCAGCACATCTCCTTATCAATAGGATTCGAATGTTTTTTGAACCATTCAAATCGGTTGATCCGTACGCCCGAAAACGTGGACGAAAAATTGTATCCATACATACATACATACACACACACACACACTCATCCATTTTTTCTGAAGTATGCCAAAATGTTCAGAAACCTTCAAAACGTCGAGAAATGTAAAAATTTTCAATTCCGATTTTCGGCCCATTACAATAACTTACCCTACGGGAAATCTTTTTTTAAAAAAATAATTTTAGGTACGGGAAGTTCCAGCAATTTGCTTTAAGGCACGATGCCATGCACTACTAGTTTACCTTTCAATTTCTAACAAAGTGAGCTGTTCCGCCGAACGTAGAATCCTGAGAATTATCAGAAAAGTGCATAATTATTCATTCAAAACCTTTTCTTAAAAAAAATTCAAAATCGATTTGAATATTACTATAAATTTGGGAATGTACTGATTAGTTTTGGCAAAGATCGGACGGGTATTTTCTTCGTAATCAACCGTTAAAATATTTTTATTTACGATTTTAATTAAATCTACAACGATTTTTACCAATAATAATAATAAATTATAAATTAAGTACATTTCATAATATTAAATTCTGCTTTATTAAAACGTGTAAAACAATACGCGACTTATCAAACAGATGCGACGATTGAAAGAGTCTTTATAAATTACGAGCAATTATTTATATTATTTCAATATTGTAATGACAATCCTGTCGATTGTTTAATTTTTAATAATTATTTTAATAAAAAAATTAAATTGATACTTGTTTCCCAATTTTTTATGAAATTTGCTTGATTTATTCTCGATTGATCCACGTGAAGAAAAATATGAATTCATTAAATTAATGTACAGTCTCTGAAACAAATGTTCATTATCTAAATTAGATAATAACATACAAATCAATTTGCTCACGTAAATTTTTTAAAATTCTATACTGTTTAAGTAAAATAATACCATTTTATAATTGTTAAATATTTTAGTATGAAATATTTTAAAATATGTAGCTTTTTACTTCTGAGAAATTAAACATTGTTATATGTACGAGTATTAGTCTAAATTTTTTCATTGCGAGCCATCAGTCTTTAGCCCATAAATATTGATTTTAATGACTTCTCCAAATCATTCTTTGACACTTGTTTTCAGAAAGACCACCTACTATTTTCAACAGACAACACCCGACTACAAGAGCCGCATTTTTTTTAATCCGTCTAAAATATTATTTCTGAAACTAAATATTTATCTATTTCAACAACATTTCAAATGATATAGAAGTTAATAAAAACACTTCTACTTTTAACATTGACACTTAAAAAAAAGTTTATGTAACATATATTAGTTTATGTTTCAAGTAAATATTATTTTATATATTTGTTATTTATTTATGAAACACTATTTTAAAATATGCAATATTTCAAAGTTAATTAGCAAACTCGAAGGAATTTTTGAAATTTGTTGTTTTACGATTTATGAGTCGATGTACAATCGCCAGGCTCTAAAAGTACGCTTCTGCTTTGAAATCTTTAGATATATATGTATTAGTACATTTACTAATATTATGATCATAAGGTCCACTTGCTCTCTAAGAGTCGAATTACATAATGGGAAGAGCTTAGGTATAAAAATAAGGTTAGCAAAGTATGAAATTTTTATATTTTTATAAAGTTAACAATTTAGAAATTAAATTACTTTTTTTGAAGTAAACTATTTATTTCAATTAAACTAAGGCGTTTTGTTGTAATACTTTTAATAATATGTTATTTTTTTTAATACTATATGCAGCCAGTTTTGTAAATTCTCCTGATCAAAAGAAACCGCCCTTGCTATGGATATCGAAAACTTTAATTGAGAAACTAAAAACTAAAGAAACTAAAAATATGCTTCAAATTTATTGGTTTATGAAAAAGTTTATAATTATTAACTTCCCGTAGGGTAAGTTATTGTAATGGGCCGAAAATCGGAATTGAAAATTTTTACATTTCTCGACGTTTTGAAGGTTTCTGAACATTTTGCCATACCTCAGAAAAAATGGATGTGTGTGTGTGTGTGTGTGTGTATGTGTGTGTGTGTATGTATGTGTGGATACAAATTTCCAGTCACGTTTTAGGGCGCACGGATCAACCGATTTGAATGGTTCAAAAAACATTCGATTCCTATTGTTAGGGAAAAGAGCTGATGTAAGTTTTATTAATCTTCCTAAACTATAATTCGGATTTTCATGAATCTTCCTGAAGTTTGTTCGGGAAATTTTCTAGAATGTTTTGATTCGTAGAAATATAGTTAGATTGTAGAAATAAATGGAAAAAATTACAAAAAATCGCTTATCATTGTTTGACCTTTAAAATATTTAAGGCATGGTTTGACATTAAAAACAAATAACAACTGTCATTTGCCAAACATTTCTATTCACTTATAGGCTAAGGCAATATTAAAATATAATAAATTCATGATTATAAATAAAGAAAATGTAATGTCTACATTATTATTGTCGAAAAGCAGCTGAGAAGTGCCAAAAATTGAAATGATATTAGATGCAAATAATATAACATGCGTCTGACAGTCTGCGCATGCGTCTGACGCGCACGGCGAATCGTGTTCTCAACGAACGCGTTTGCTTTTGCTTGCAATAATTTTGTTTGCGCACTTTGCGAACAGATTCGCCGTACGAATTCATGCAAAGGAGACGAGCCATAAGTGATAACGCTCAAAAATATTCAATTTGCAGTCGTTTTGCCTTACTATACTAAATCACAATATAAAAAAAAATATTTAGAAGTTTCATTGTGTCAAAAATTCATATGTTTGTCATTGGGTACGGAATATTTACTCAATGGAGCGCTTTCGGTCTGAACTTTTTTTACTGTTTTCCAATTCGTTTGGAATTTTGGAACTAATTTCATCTTACTTTTCAGAAGTGAAAACAATTTACACTCCTTTACCACTTCTCGGGTGGATGACATTTCTTTTCAGTTGTGTAATTTTACTTTTTTTCAAAATATCATTGGGTATCGATAAAAGAACTAATTATAAGAGCAAAAAAGCAAATACTTTTCAAGTTACCGGCTACTGAAAATTTGTTTCTTTTTTGCGTTTTTCATCATTTTTTGCTAATATCTTCAAAAATATACATTTTAACGAAAATCATGTAATGAACAAAATTATATCAATTAAAATCTTAACTAGCTGTAAGTGGAATTCTGTCTTGAGGCAATTATGGCATCGTGCCTTAAGGCAAATTGCTGGAACTTCCCGTACCGTAACGAAATGTTCGAGGAATACTGAATGTTTTCAAATAGATTATTATAAATATTGTAACATTGTGTAATATTTATAAGAATTATATAAACTGAATTGCAGAGTTGAAATTATTTGTAAAGTATATTAGAACTATAGTCAGAATTAAAAATAAAATCTGAAATATTTTCGATATACAAAAAACTAAAAAAAAAAAAAAAAACTAAAAAAAAAAATGGAACAAAATTTTTTTTTCCAAAATCAATTATTTTGTTAAGACAAGCAGAAAGTTCTTTGAATCATTTAAATCGGACGCTTAGTTCTCTCAAAAACTGCCATTTTTTACATATTTAGCTCCGTATCTTCAAAATGGCTGGGCCTGCCTTTGCCAAAAACTAATAAACACTTCTCCCAATCATTACTAATTGAATGTTTTTTAGATCATTCAAATCGGATACTCCGTTCTCTCAAAAATTCGATTTCTATTTTCTGCACTCTTTGCTTCGTATCTCCGAAACGGCTGGACCTGCCTTTGCCAAAAACTAATCAGCTCTTTTCCCTATCAATAGGAATCGAATGTTTTTTGAACCATTCAAATCGGTTGATCCGTGCGTCCTGAAACGTGACTGGAAATTTGTATCCATACATACATACACACACACACACACACAAACACACACACACACATCCATTTTTTCTGAGGTATGCCAAAACGTTCAGAAACCTTCAAAACGTCGAGAAATGTAAAAATTTTCAATTCCGATTTTCGGCCCATTACAATAACTTACCCTACGGGAAGTTAATAAATCGCTATTTTATAGTGTTTTAGGAACATTATTAGGCTAGATATGAAAATCAGATGCAACGAATATTCTGGAGGGATAACTTTAATAGCAAAATAAAAATATATCAATTAAACACAGTCACATACGGTACAGCTTCTGCTCCGTTTTTAGCCATACGATGTTTAGAACAATTAGCTAGAGAAAACATAACTAATTTTAAAAGAGAATGCGAAATCATTAGAAATGATTTCTATGTTGACGATCTATTAACAGGAACTGATACAATATCCGAACTATTTACTATTAAAACTAATATTTGTAACATTCTAAATCAAGCAAAACTTAATCTTTATAAACTTAATTCAAATTATCCAAAACTTTTAAACATAGACAATAAAAACAAAACCATAGGCGAACAAACTGTTAAAACGCTAGGCATATATTGGAATTCTGTTTCAGATAGTTTCAAATTTGATTATAACAATGTAATCATAAATCAAATTGCGAATAAAAGATCAATTTTATCAACAACGGCTCAAATATATGATCCTATGGGTTTTTTATCTCCAATTATTATTATACCGAAATTAATAATTCAAAGTTTATGGCGATTAAAGTTATCATGGGACAAAACAATTCCATCAGAACTAGAAAATAAATGGAAACAGTTTTGCAATGAAATAAAGTTTATTAAAACTTTAAATATTGAAAGACATATATTTTGTGAAAATCGTCTAACCACCGAATTACATGGTTTTGCTGACGCATCCGAGCAAGCTTACGGTGCATGTATATATGTACGATCTATCGATATCAATTCTGATATTAAAATAAAACTAATAGCGTCAAAATCTCGAGTAGCGCCTTTTAAAAATATCACACTCCCGCGTCTCGAACTTTGTGCGGCACAATTATTAGCGAATCTTACGCAAAAAACAAAACGGGCATTAAATATCGCGTTTGATAAAGAATTCTATTGGAGCGATTCCACAATAACCCTTTCGTGGATAAAATCTCCGTCTTACAAATGGAAAACTTTTGTTGCCAATAGAGTTTCTCTGATATTCAAACAAAAACCGACGCCAACAATTGGTTTCATGTCCGATCGCAAGATAATCCAGCGGATCTCATTTCACGCGGGTGCTTCACACATGTTTTATTAAAATCATCTTATGGTGGCAAGGTCCATTTTGGTTACAAAATTTAACTGAAACACAGCAACGCACAACTAACTATCTTACGATTCCAGAGACTGATATAGAAATCAGAATTACAAATTTGATTTGCACGAAAATCAATACTAATGAACTTTTTTCATTATATTCTTTATTTATAAAACTAGTACGAGTCGTAGCTTTCTGTTATCGATTCTATCAGAATTCTAAATTGATTAAGAACAAAAGATTACATGGTCCACTTACCATTAACAAATTCAATGATTCATTAAAAAATTTAATAAAATTATCACAACATGATATATTCAAACATGACATAGACATAATTATGAGTAAGGGAGCACTAAACAAATCTTCAAAACTAAAATCACTAACTCCATTCTCAGATAGAAATGGAATTTTACGCGTTGGGGGCGGATAAAAAATTCTAAATTAGCATATGATAAATGCCATCCAATAATATTACCAAATCACCCATTAACAATTCTGATAGCTAGACATGAGCATTTAAAATTGTATCACTGCGGAGCACAAATGCTATTAAATACGTTGCGTAATACCTATTGGCCTATCGGAGGTAGAAACTTAACAAGATCAATCGTACAAAAATATGTAACATGCTTTAAAGTAAAACCCACATTGATCCATCCATTAATGGGTAATTTGCCTAAAAGTCGTGTAACGCAGCAATCACCTTTTTTATATGCGGAGTAGATTATGGAGGTCCTGTCTTAATAAGAGATCGTCAAACAAGAGGGTACAAAAAATTAAAGGCGTATATATGTTTGTTTGTATGCTTTGTTACGAAGGCAATTCATATTGAATTAGTATCTGATTCAACGACGAATAGTTTCATGGCAACATTAAAACGATTTATGGCACGACGTGGCAAACCTCGCGAAATATATTCAGATAATGGAACGAATTTCATAGGCGCAGCTTCTGGATTAAAGGAACTGTATAAATTTTTACAAAGTAAGTCAAATCAAAACGAGATTACTGATAAAATGATTAACGAAGGCTTGTCATGGAAGCACATTCCACCGAATTCTCCTCATTTCGGAGGAATTTGGGAAGCTGCCATAAGGTCATGCAAGGCTCACCTAAAACGAATATTAGAAAACGCCATTTTAACCTTCTAAGATTTTTATATTCCGACCCAGATCGAAGCAATATTGAATTCAAGACCAATTTCCTCCAATAAGCTCCGATCCTAACGATTATGATTCATTAACTCCTGGTCATTTTCTCATTGGAAAATCCTTGATTTCAACTCCAGATCCGTCAGTGTTTGATATACCTGACAATAAACTTTCTCGATATCAATTGATATAACGACTCCAAAAACTTGTGCAACATTTTTGGAAACGCTGGCATAAAGAATATATTTCAGAGTTACAAGGTAGAACGAAGTGGCAAGTGCAACAATCACAGCAAATTGAAATAGGGTAAATGGTAGTAAGAAGAAAATTTACCTCCAATGCAGTGGAAATTAGGACGTATCATTGAAACGCACCCAGGAGACGACGGAATTGTGCGTATGGTAACAATTAAAACAAAGGGTGGTATACTTAAGCGTGCTGTTCACAAAATATGTGTATTACCAAAACCATTAACAACAACTTAATTCACATTCACGAAGATTACCAAATATTTTGAAATCTATATTTCAAGCCCGGGAGTATGTTCGCGCCAATCAAAGCATGCGGGTATATGCGAAATAGAAAACAAAAAATCATCAATCGATTTATTATAAAATTAAACTCAAATTATTCAACAAGTAATAAAACCATATTAAAATTATTATAAATACGATGTAATTTATGTAATTAAAGTAAAATAAATATTACTAGTTACAAAATCAAAGTATTTACAATCGGTCCTTCGAAAGCAAAATTCAATTCAAGCAACACCCTAAAAACATTAAGAACCAATGAAATGTTGTTATGATTGCTTGCCTTATGAAGGACCAATTGTAAATACTTTGATTATAACTGTATATATTTAATTTATATTAATAACAAGTTATAAGTGTATTTACAATAATTTTAATATTGTTTTTGATAACGATCTGATTGATTGATTGATTTGTATAATTTTTTTATTGATGATTTTTTGTTTATGTATCCATATAACCGCATGCTTTGATTGGCGCGAACATACTCCCGGCCTTGAAATATAGATTTCAAAATGATTGGTAATCTTCATTAATGTGAATTAATTAGATGTTTGTGGTTCTGGTAACACACAAATTTCTTAAACTGCATTTCTTGATTGTTATTGAAAATCATAGTTTATAGATTCATTTTTTTTTTTTGAGTGTTTTCAGACTAATCAGCAATAATCAGTTCAATATTTTCTGCTTCTAAATTGTCTTATTGGAGCACTCTAACATTCTTTTCTTGAACTGGTTATGGTGATTGTATCTGCAAACAAGAAAAGTCTGCAATTGACTCCATATTCCACACGCTCTTTTTGCACATTTGTTGAAGTTGCTAATGTTTAGCAAGCGTGTTTTCGAGGATATCAAGCATTGATGCATAGCAAGTTGAGGTTTAAGATTTTGAATATGGAAGTGATCAAGATCGTTTGTATTGAAGTTTGAGCAATATTCAACAATGTTCCGATCTGTGTCTGAATTCTTTCGAAGCGTGAATAATTTGAGGTTCGAAATTTAAGCCATGATTGAATATGATTCCACGATATAGTTCCTTTTTTTCATGTTATTCGTAATCTTGTTTTAGTTCGATCTATTTGCAAGAATGTTTATAACATTTCATAACGAATCTTTTATTATATGAATATATTTGCGAGATTTATGCGTTGCACCATAAATTCTGTTGAAATTGCTATCAACCATTACTCATTAAATCAGATATTAGTTCGAATATAATACTATATTCATTATATCTTGTGTTTAAGAGACATGCGATAAAATAACATAGAAAAACCTCAATTTTTTCATTTAATCTTGTTAACAAATATAAGTGGTAAAGATATAACATTTAAATACTCATGTGTTTAGGTATGGTATCGATAATTGATAGATGAATGGATTTTTGGACAGCGCTATGCGGTGACATTTGTAATAAGTTAAAGTTTTAGGTTTGAGTTTTGATTTGAACCCCAACGTGCAAAATTCCATTTCACCTAAGAATGATGTCAATGTCTTTAGTTTTAAATATTTGTTAATGCGTACTTAAGTTAGGTATGTCTTGCTTGATTGTTAGAACCAATGTTTTTTGCAATGGTTTGTTAATGCGTACTTAAGTTAGGTATGCATTAACAAATATTTATCTTAGCTCAGAAGAATAGCCTCCACAAGTTGAAGCTCCTCCAACAAACCTAGTAGAAAGCATTTCAAAAAATATTTAATTTAACTTTTGAGTATGGTTCGAGTCAAACCTCAAAACCAACTCTTTCAATGCTCTTCTTTGTCAATCCTCTTTCAAACACGGCTGCAATATTTGTAACACACACGCACATATAATTATATAGAACACATAAAATTTCCACTATTATTACTCAATTTTAGAGTATTTTGATAGATAATATTAATTATTTATAACACACGCTCATATAATTATATAGAACAAATAAAATTTTCACTATTATTGCTCAATTACTCAAAAACTATGATAATTCGACATATAGCGTCTGTTGTTGACGCTAACCTTAAAGGATGCTTCATTTCGACGCGACGAAAGAGAAAGGGACAAACATATACGTTTAGAGGTCTCAAGCCGTGCGCGTATGAGAGCGACATGTTCGTGAACCGTGCGTTATGCCTGCTATCGAATCCTTTGGGTTTGAGACGTCCCGTTGCATGCAATTCGGATATTCATAGGATGTCGCGATATTAGGAGATTGTGAGGACAAGAGGGATATTCACTGGCATGTCTTGTGCTGTCTGGGTAGTAATGTCTTTACATGTTACTATCAAAATGTTCGTGGACTCAACACTAAAATTTCTGACTGCCTGCTCGCATCTAGTAATCTTGATTATGATTTCGTCGCCTTTTCTGAAACATGGCTTAGAAACGGTGTTCACAACTCCGAATTCTTTTGCGACAGTTTCAATGTTTTCAGATGTGATAAAACTTATGGTATCAACAATAAATATCGTGGTGGTGGTGTACTTCTTGCAGCTAAAAAATATATTACTTGTGAACCTTTGAAATTGAACTTTATTTGTGAATCCCTTCCAATGATTGATATTGTTGGCTGCAAGTGAATCCTCAAGAATTCAAGCATATTAGTATTGACCGTTTACGTTCCACCTGATATATCTACTGAGAATTTTGAAGCTTTCCTTGATCTACTAGAATCTTATGTTTCTGACAAAAATGTTTTAATTATTGGTCATTTCAATGTTCTTTGTTTTGATCAATTATCTCATAATCTTACTAATGCAAAATGTAACTTTATCTATAATTTCATTAACTTATCTGGTCTCAACCAATATAATTCTGTCATCAATATCAGTGGCAGATTGTTAGATTTAGTGTTTGTTCTTACTCTTGCAACATAATTCATGATACCGAACCCCTTTTACCTGAGGACAATTATCATCCTGCTCTTTATATTTCTGTTTCCCTTACATCTTCTTTTCCCACACCCAATACTTTGCAATTTAATAAAAATAACTATCATTACAATTTCCACAAAGCGGATTATTCTAATCTTTACAGGGAAATTTTAAATACATCGTGGAGTTCTTTATATACATGTCTGACATTAATGATGCATGTGATTTTTTTACGCTACAATTTATAGCTTGTTAGATAAATTTGTTCCTAAAACAAAGAAAATTGCTTCCAATAAATTTAAGCCTTGGTTTAATTCTGATATTATTAGGAACCTCCGTATAAAGAAATACTATCATATTATAATAAATACAAGTTAACCAATATCACTTTCTATTATGAAATTTTAAATTGTACAGGAAATTAATAAAAACACGTATAAAAGATGCCTATAATTCATATATTATTGACGTTGAAAATTCTCTATCGCTTAATCCAAAGTATTTCTGGTCTTTTTTGCGTAATAAGACTGCTTCTAATATTATTTCTAATAGATTGTGTTATCTAGACAAATATTATGATTCTCTTGATGCTATTGTTGATGCATTTAATTCTTACTTTATTAGTGTTTATCAGCCTAAACTTGACATACCCATTTTATTTGATCATAATGATAGAATCATGATTGATATAGGTGTAATTGATTCTAGTACGGTGCAACTTGCAATAGCAAGTTTTAAGAACTCCAAAATATTTGGTTTCGATGGTATTCCATCTTTCTTTACACGTGATTGCTCATCTGCTCTATCTGATTCACTTGCATTTTTATTTAATCTATCATTGCGTACAATCACTTTTCCAAATTGTTGAAAAATTTCACGATTAGTCCCAACATTTAAACAAGGTGATACATCAAACATTACTAATTACAGGCCGATATCATTATTATCAAACTTTGCTAAGGTGTTTGAAAAAATTATTTGTAGAGAACTAATTCCTTCTGTGAGAACTTTAATTTCTACTTTTCAATATGGATTCATGCCTGCCCGTTCTACGATAACAAATTTAATATGTATTAAAAAATATAGCTGAGAATCTTGACACTAATGGACAGTAAAGCTTTTGACAAAATTGATCATAACATTCTTCTTACTAATTTATCTAAGATTGGTTTTAATTCTTCACTTATTTATTTTTTTAAGAGTTATCTTCGTAAGCGTAAACAATTTGTTTATCCTAATGGATTCTTGAGCAACATTGAAAATATCAGTTCAGGTGTTCCTCAAGGATCCATTCTTGGTTCACTACTATTAACTTCCCGTAGGGTAAGTTATTGTAATGGGCCGAAAATCGGAATTGAAAATTTTTACATTTCTCGACGTTTTGAAGGTTTCTGAACGTTTTGGCATACCTCAGAAAAAATGGATGTGTGTGTGTGTGTGTGTGGGTGTGTGTGTGTGTGTGGTGTATGTATGTATGGATACAAATTTTCGTCCACGTTTTCGGGCGTACGGATCAACCGATTTGAATGGTTTAAAAAACATTCGATTCCTATTAATAAGGAGAAGAGCTGATTAGTTTTTGGCAAAGACAGGTCCGCAGTTACGGAGATAAGGAGCAAAGAGTGCAGAAATAGAAATCGAGTTTTTGAGAGAACGGAGCATCCGATTTGAATTATCTAAAAAAACATTCCATTAGTAATGATTGGGAGAAAGGGTTATTAGTTTTTCGCAAAGGCAGGCCCAGCCATTTCGGAGATACAGAGCTAAAGTACAAAAAATGGGCAGTTTTTGAGAGAACTAAGCGTCCGATTCAATTGATTCAAAGAACTTTTGCTTGTCTTAACAAAATAATTGATTTGGAAAAAAAATTTTGTACCATTTTTTTTTTTTTTTTTTTTTTTTTTTTAATTTTTTGTATATCGAAAATAATTCAGATTTTATTTTTAATTCTGACTATAGTTCTAATATACTTTAAACAAATAATTCAACTCTGCAATTCAGTTTATATAAATTCTTATAAATATTAGACAATAATACAATATTTATAATAATCTATTTGAAACATTCAATATTCCTCGAACGTTTCGTTACGGTACGGGAAGTTCCAGCAATTTGCCTTAAGGCACGATGCCACCCACCCCACTAGTTATATTTGTTGTAGACACTTGCTTGAAAGAAATATTGCCCTTTTAGTAATACGTACCAGTTTGGCCGGGACAGGATTTTGTTCTGTATTTAGATCTTTTGTCCCAGATTGTCTAGTTTTTCAAAAATTAATAGGTAAAATAACAAAAATTTTGAAAACAAACGAACAAGTGCCAATTTATTTTAAATAATCATGAAGAAAATTAATAGATTTTATACAATGCTCGAAAATCATATAAAAAATATAAGATATAGTTCTTAAAGCAAGTTGCTGGAACTTCCTGTACTAAAAACTAAATTATTATAAAAAACTTTACAAAACTTTGAAAAAATTAGATTTTGAGAAATTTTGAAATTTTTGAAAATTCTATATTTTTTCAGATTTTTTTTATATTTCGATTTTTTGGTATTTTGATTTATTTTAAAAATTTTGAACATCATTTTTGAGCAATCACGCTCTGCACAACTGATTTGTAGTCAAAAAATCAAAGGGCGAAAGCGCCGAGTAGTCGTCTAACGTGTAAACATTGGTACGGAACCCATATAAATGTACACATGTTGTACTTATTATTATAATCTTTATAAAATATCTGATAATACGATGTACATATGTCTAATGTTCATTTTTGATTACCAAACAGCATTATTTTTTACTTTTATTGTTGGATCTCCAGAGACGCTGGCCTGCCTTTACAAAAAATTTATCAGTTGTTCATGTCAAGTAAAATGTTTTTTGAATTATTTAAATCGGACGCTCCGTTATCTCAAAAACTGAAATACCATTTTTGGCACTTTTTGCACCGTATCTTCGAAATGGCTAGATCGGCCTTTGCCAAAAACTAATCAGCACGTCTCCTTATCAGTAAGTTTTTTGAATTAATCAAATCGGTTGAGTCGTGTTCGCGAAATCGTCGACGAAAATTTGTATCCGCACACACCCACACATATAAATCCATTCTTCCTAAGGTTTGCCAAAATGTTCAGAAACCTCGGAAACGTAAAAATATATAAAAATTTTCATTTTCGATTTTTTTGCGATTACTATAACTTACTCTATGGGAAGTTAAAAAGTATTATTATGATAGATAAAAAAAGTTTTAAATAAACTACCATAATTAAAATGTTTTTTTATTATAAAACTAGTTAAAACAGTTTTTTTATTGTATTTTCAAAAATCTTGTTATTTTAAAGTCCTTTCCTCACGTCCAGGAATAGCATAATCAAAAATCGTCGTCCCGGATTTGACTTACTTTTAGCCACTCAATAGACCATACATTTTATTCACATTTTTGAATTGATTCGCAATTTGTAATGTTGTAATATTTTGTTGTATTGAATAATTGCAAGTAATTAGTTCCACGGCGCAATAGATTATATCTCATAACCAATAATAAAAGAAATATCGAAAAAAAATCTTAAAACAGCCATCGCAGATAAAACTGCACGAAAGGCTCCGGCGAGATTCGAACTCGCGATCTCCTGTTTACTAGACAGGCGCTTTAACCAACTAAGCCACGGCGCCATTGATATTCAATTGGGGTTACCAAAGTTGACGCGAATATTTTAAGAAATAGTGAAAAACACCGATTCTGCCGCATAACACAAAAATGTTATGGCAGGGCCATGTTACGCTTGTCATGTATTTGCTGTGCTTTCAGGCGTTTTACACATAAACCGCAACGTCACTCGTATGTTATAATGCTGGGTCAGAAAGACCCTGTTATCTAAGTTCGTTTTTTCGACATTTGTGCAGTCTCTGAAAAAGCGCCTAACTGCAGAGCAACCTCATGATTTTTGTCAATATTTAGTATGGAAAGTTCTTCATAACATAGCCTTGCCATAACATTTTTCTGTTATGCGGCAGAATCGGTCCCTTAACCAGACAAGCCACGGTGGCCGTTATCAAAGATGTCCCTAATATTTAAAAAACATCTCGAGACAACTAACGCAAATGAAATCGTGACCTTCTATCTAGACTTGTGATTTTCTGTTATTAGACAGGCGCTTTAACTAACTAAGCCACGGGGCCGGTGAAAGTTTATTAGGATTACCAAAGTTGTCGCGAGTATTTTATGAATTATTAAAAAAAAACTTTAATGTAGACACATACTGCACTAGAGAAAGATGTGTTTCATATATAGTAAATTGAGAGTTTGTTACCGGGACAGCGCGTACGCAGTCCCGACTACCAAAAATTGCGCGCCCGAGTTATCCACATTAGGGACAATCGCAGGGGTCATCCCAACCTAGGTGCAATGGAGGGGCCTCGCCCTGGGGGAACCGCCTTATTGATCACGGTAACCCCCACGCCAGGTAAGTATGCCTAAGGGTCTCAAGAAGTGACCCAAGCCTTAACCATTCTATGTTTTGCGGAGCGAGTAGATAGGGGAAAACTCTATAGCGCCATCCGGTGGCAGGTATTCTGCGCCGAAACGTCTAGATTCATTTCATCATAATCACATAAATGATAATACTTAATTTAAATTATAAATGTTGAATAAAAAACAATATTAAAAAATAAATAGCGGTTCCCAACATGTATGAATTATTTTATTAATCAATAAAAAATTATCGGTCAGTCAATGAAAAATCAATATATTTATTTATGAGTGATTTATAAGTATATCGAGTTACTGCTTTTTACACATTATTGAAAAACGAACACATGTGCTAAATACATACACGGAGTATTTTTGAAAGCGCGACCGAATAAAACCAAATTTCCCAAATTTATTGTAATAAAACAAAAATAAAACCTAAAAAAAAAATCCAAATTTCCCCTAAGTTTTATAATTGAACCACTTTTAGTAAGACTATAATATTGTATAATACATACTCTATTGCCATGGATTCATTAAAATCGTCGATATTTTTTTTTTTACAATTAATTACGTAAAAACGGCCTGGCCGATCTTTGCACAAAACTAATGAACCCGATTCCCATTATTCTTTCGAATGATTTTTGTATTTTCAAAATTGATTCAGAATTTATGGCCAAATATATTTGCACTTTTCTAAAGAAACGGCTCTGCCGATCGTATCAAAAATTTAAATTTTTTGAAATTAACACTTTCGGTTTTCGAGAAAACGTCGAAGTTTAATTTTAATAAAGTTCACGCAACTTGCCTAAGGCACTTACAAATAGTTTAAATTGCTTATTGGCCTCGTCTTTTAATAAAAACGAGGCTCCCAAAAATATTTTACCTCAAAGGGTGTGTGGAAAAAGTTACAGAAACCAGCAGCAAGGTTGTCTTGACGTTATCCAGACTAAATTTTGAAGTTTGCTTTGGTAATTTTAGCACAATACTGACATCTGATGGCAACTTAACTCTGGCAGGCAGTATGATTCTACCTAGTTTCTGTATAATGAAAATTAAATTGTAACGTTCAATTTAATATAATTTTTATTGGAATTTAAATTGCAATAATTATATTGTAATTAACTTTGAAGTATTGTATTCTTACATATCAGTTTGTAATTTTACTAAAAGTATTTGATATTCGGCGTTAATTATCAATCGATATTAAGTCTGGAGGAGAATATAAAAAAACATATGTAAAAAATATAAAAAATAGTTTTAAATACTAAATAAATATTAAATCTTTTGAAGATGTATGTGTCTTGTAGATATAACCACGGAAATGTTGGACCAAAAATCATAATTTGAAGAATGAGTAGCAAATCTGAAAAAGTTTGTTAAATTTTTAATTTTATTAACTTTCAAAAAAAAGAAGTAATACCACTGTGGTATATAACAAATTGAAATAGAATATATTATTGTAAAAAACAAACAATTTATAGACAATCTTAAGGTAGATTCCATTTCTAGAAAACTTATTTCAATGTTTATTTATAATAACTATTATCTCAATACTTTTTTGCTAAGATGATTCTAACCATCTTCTCATTATCTGTCGCAGACATTTTATTTAAAAAAAGTTAGAATACATTTTGGCAATAGCATGTATCCGTCACATACAAATTTTCTTTTGAAGATTAATGTATCTTGTAGATAATTCACGGAAATGGTGGGCCAAAAATCATAATTTAAAGAATAGCGTAGCAAATCTGAGAAAGTTTATAAAATTTTTAATTATATTAAATTTTGTAAAAAAAAGTATTACCGTAGTAGGATTTGGTAAATTGAAATAGATTATATTATTGCAAAAAACTATTAAACTTTCCAGACAATTTTAAAGTAGATTCCACTTCTAGATAACTTATTACAACGATTTATTCTAAAACATTAAGCAGAGACTGTTAACATACATATATATTTATGACTAGCTGACCCGGAAAACGTTGTTTTGCTAAGTAAGGTATATTTTAAACAATTTTTAGGGAAACAAAAATATTAATACTTTAAGTGTATAAGGATGTGTTGTTTCAATGCTATATAAAATGAGGTATTATAAAAACAATAAATCCCATTAGTTTGTCTACATTTTGTCAATACAATCAAACTGGAAGTTTTATACACTTTCTATAGAAAACATGGTATAATCCAATCCAAGTCTTTTTCGGTCTTTCGACTTATTGATTACGTTTCAAGATTTTTTCAGATTCTTTTTGGATTCTGGATTTTGTGTATAATTGTAAATAATACTACTGAACTTATACAAAATTTTCAAATTTCAAAGGAGAGATAAAAAATGAATTAAGTATTTCTTCTTTGTCCTGCTTTTTGAAAAGTTTCAAGTAACATTCGATGAATTAAAGTAAATTTAATAAAAAGTATATATGTAGAGCAGGGCGAGGCACAAAGATCCAATTTGACTTTGAGCAAATATAAAGTGTATTGTGAAAACCATAGCAATTATATCACAACAAATAACAAATTTCAAACAAACAATTAACTGACTACGTTCAGTAAAACTGCCTTCTACTTTATCACTGTAGAAATGTTCTTTTTTAAGTTTTTCAAAAATTTGTTATCTAGACCTTTTTACCTTATAGGCGGGGTAACTTGAAACGGCCAGGTGGCAAACAGGTTTGAAGTCTTATTTTAATTTTAAAGGATTTTACAAAATGGTTACATTTTTAAGTAATGCTAAAAATCTACCAACGGAAGAAAATACTTATATTATTTCAAAGATTACCGTTTATCTCCCTATAGCAAAGTCTTTAAATCAATGTTATAGCTGGTTATACATCCTTTTTCCTCTACTTTAAAATATTATTGGTTAACAATACTTAACTTTACTGGTTTTTGACACATTGGTTGTCGACCTTTTTAACCCCGGACCTTCATATATTACTATCTATTCTTCTATAAATTCTGGAAAATTATAACTGGGAAAATGTTATTCGACAAAATGTCCCTTTGATCGATACCAAATTTAGGTTCTGAATTGAAATAACATATATAAAAAATAATATAACCTAAAAAATGTTTTATAAATACCAATGAGTATATAATTATACAAATAGGATCTTTCAGAGCACCGTGTTTGAGGAAAATATGCCAAAAAGTGCATTTTCATATTAACCTTTCGAAAAAGTTGATATTTTAAGTTTCTAGTAACACTTGGGGCCCGTTTTATAACGTTTTTGTGTATAAATTAAACTAAAAACAAAACTACTTACTTCAATTTTAATCATAATTAAATAATATTCACGTAAAACATCCTATTAAAAGTAATTGAACATCATCTGTCAAAAACGTTTGACATTTCACGTATTAGCTACCGTCCATTGTTTTATTCAAATTACGCTTCTGCAAAAATTTTCAAATTAAAAATGTAAAGTTTCTACGCGGATTTGAAATAATACCTCACCTTTCCGACCATCTCTGGATTGGCACGAATTTTTCAAGACTAAGACTGGCCAAATCGGTTTAGCCGTTTTCGAGTTTTACTTGGACATTTGAAAGAGAGCTCCATTTTTATATATAAGATAAAATAATATTGATTATAAATTTCTACTAATTTATAATCAGTATTAGGAATAGATGGGATAAAATGATATTGTTTAAAATAAGTATTGTAGTATTTTGATAATATAATTAGTAATCACAAGTGCGTAGTTCAAATTTCTATCAGTCACTCGGCGTAAGTAGTTATTGCAGAAGTTCCAAAGGATTTCAGTGTTTTAAATTTAATAATATTTTTAAATTGGTCATAACAATTACCATCAGATATTCGGAGTTCGGTCGTCGTTGCAAATGACCGCAACCGAGCGGGTGTGAATCATTAAATTCATATCCCAAACTCATCATCTGGTAACAGTGGATCAGTAATGACCCTACTGATGACAAAGTTTCAAGTTTTTTTTAGTTTTTATTTCTGTTTTATTACAATATATTACAATATAATATACAATAACCATGATTTATGAGTTTACTACTAAAAGTATTTTACTCTTATTTAATACTACAAACTATCCACTTTAAATTATACATTTTGTTTTAAAAATAAAATAATGGTTTGTGATCGAAAAAAAAGAAAGTTCAAACATTCTTCAAAAAAAAATCACAATCTTTAAATATATATTTAATTTACATTCTTTAAATTATTAGATACTCTTATTTGTGTTGTCCAGAATGTAGTTTGGCATTGGATATTTGCCGTACCATATGATATCAGGCGTGTACTGTCCGAGGGTTCTAATATTATTATTGGTATGGTCTTTGCATTTTTCGTAGAAGTTTTCCGTCATTTTCTTAATGTGGTTAATCACAGTCGGTATGTCTGCTTGTTCGTGTAAGAGCTTTGTTGAGTAGTAGTGTCCGGTAGTTGGGTCACGTATCAAGTTCAGTATTAGTCTCAGTGATTTGTTTTGTAAAATTTGTAGTTTTTTAATATTTGTCCTCGATGTCATGTTCTTCTTTTATTACGCATATTTAATACACTCTTTGTGTTCAATAATGGTCTTAAAAGATTCAGAAGCCCATATGTTTGCGCCAATTTCTTTTTTATATGTGTATTGAAGTTAAGTTTCCTATCAAGCGTTACTCCTAGGTACTTAACTTCATCTGTCCATTTAATTTTTTGTCCTGAAATTTTTATTTCTATAGGCTTTTCTTTCAACTTATTTCCTTTCCAAAAAATTATTGCTTCCGTTTTTATGGGATTTACTTTTATGTGCCATTTTTCTGCATATTTTGCTATATTATCTATGTGATTTTGTAGCTTGTTAGCTATCAACGCTACTGATTTTGATGATGTGAACACAGCAGTATCGTCCGCAAATGTTAATGTATTTGTTTTGCTGTCAGTAGGGATATCATATATATATGTATTAAACAATGTTGGTCCTAGCAAGGATCCCTGAGGCACTCCAGCTACTATACGTTTAGGATTTGAAAGATTATTATTTACTTTAACCTGAAATGTACGATCTTTAAGATATGAAATGATGACTTTTGTTATGTAATGTGGAAATTGTAAATTTATTAATTTATACAACAGTCCATCTGTCCAAATTGTATCGAAAGCTTTTTCAAAATCTATTAGTACAAGACCAGTGTGTGTCTTTTTGTTAAAATTTAGTACAGTATTTTCAACTAGCTGTGCTAGTGGATGAAGAACTGAATGCTCATGTTTGAAACCATATTGCGTTTCTGGTATGATATTATTAACACTTAAAAATTTATTAAATCGAACAAGCAGTAATTTTTCAACTACTTTGCTTATTGTATTCAATAGACTTATAGGTCTGTAGCTTTGTGGTAGATTTGGTTGTTTTCCTGGCTTTAATATTGGTACCACATTAGAACATTTCCATGACACAGGAAAGTATCCATTTTTAAAAATTTTATTTGTTATTCGTGTAAGTAGAATAATAGCTTTAATAGGTAACTGTTTAATTGCTAAGTTCTGTATACCATCTGGTCCTGGAGCTTTCTTATTAGACAGTTTCTTAATAATATTTATAACTTCCGCAACAGTTACTATCTCTATTTTGTGATTTTGGTTATAAATATTGTTTATATATTGTCTTACACTGGAACTAACAGTCTGTTCAAAAGCATTTTGAGTAATAGAAAGATTGTACTGATGTGCTAATTCGAAGTTAGATGCTAAAATTTCGGCCTTTTGTTCGGGCGTTGTTGCAAAGTTATTGGAATTTGTATGTAAATATGGTATGGGAGCAAAAGTTTGGGTCAGTCTTTTTGCAGTGTACCAAATTTTATTTGGATAATAGTTAATATCTGTTAGTTTATCAGCCCATATTTTATTACGATAAACCCTAATGTCCTCAGTAATTATTCTAGTAAGCCTGTTTAAATGTTCTTTGAGGAACGTGGCACCTGATTTTTGCCACAACTTTTTAATTTGATTTTTTAATTTAATTTTGGATATAATTCCAAAGGTAAACTAATTGTTTGTGTTGAAGTGAACTTTCGCAATGGAATGGTTTTACTTATGGCATCAGTAATAGTAGTTGTTAGGTGTTCTACAGCTTGATCTATACTATCATTGTTGTCAATTTGTCTGGTGTGACATATATTATCATTTATTACTTTCTTATAGAGCAGCCAATTGGCTTTATTATAATCTAAAACATTTTTGTAGGATTGAGGATTGTCGTCAAGTGGGTTTGAGATACTTATAAAGACTGGATTATGATCTGAGTTAAATAAAGATTTGGTTATAGGTTCAGAAAGAATAGATAGATTTTTTGTAAGGGCTAAATCTATTGTACTATGGTCTTGATTTGGTATCGCAGGAAATCTAGTTGGAGTCTGAGGATAATGTAGTTGAATGGTATCATGGTTTTTGTTTAAGTACTTAAATAGTTTGAGTCCGTTTGTGTTATTATATTTACAATTCCACATTATGTGTTGCGCATTAAAATCACCAGCTACAATAACTCTTGGATTTAAGTTGAATATTTTATGTAAGTCTGCATGCAATAGTTTTGCAGAAGGAACATATATGGAGACAATAGTTATTTTACGTCCTCTATTGAACACATTTATAGCAGTAATTTCAGAGTGTTTTACAGATAATAACGGTAATTCTTCATGTCTGATACAAGCTTTTATAAATATTGCTGTACCACCCCATCCTGTCATGTTTCTGTCATTCCGGTATATTTTGTAGTCGTTCATGTATAATTTGTCAGTGGGTTTTAAGTGAGTCTCATTTATTAATACGATGTCTAAGTCCATTGTAACGATCGTTTGTCTGAGTTCATCAATGTTATTTTTTATTCCATTTGAATTGAAAAACATTATTTTTATACCATACTTGTCAATTATGGGCATTTAGTAAGAAAGTTTAAAATTGTAGTATATTTTTCATTGTATGTCATGTTAGTATTTATAGTCTTTGTAAGTGCATAAAGTTCCCTGAAAATTTTTATTACCTCAGGATCTGAAAAAAGCAACTTGATTTGTCTTATTGCAGCAAAAATGCCCTCGGTGGAGTTAAAATCAGGATCTTGATTCGATGAAGTTGATGGTATACTTCTTTGTTCAGGAATAGCTTGGAATTTTGGTAGTTCCATCTGGACAGTGTGTCTGGCATCTCTCGGCTTCAGCGTTTCAGAATAGCTTCTTGTCATAGGTTTAGGTTCAAGGGCTGCATGAATCTGTTGTTTTTTAGCCTTGTAATTCAGTAAGGATGTACACTTTGAATAGTTTGCTGGGTGATAGTCTTTACAGTTAACGCACTGGGGCTTTTCTTCTGATAATTTTTGGCAGCAGCCAGGAGAATGTGCTTTTGTACATTTAATGCATCTATATTTCATATCACACGAGTAAGACGTATGTCCAAAACTTAAACATTTATGACATTGTAGGATTTTGAAATTTGGCTTATACATTTCCCATTTAATAATGTGACCATTTAAGTTCGTTATTTCTTTTACTTTTGACATGTCTTGCGATTTGTCAAGCATAATTATATAAATTGGTAGATTATGTTTTTGTCCATCAGAATAGGTTTTCTTTAATTGTATGACCTTTTGCACAAGAATACGTCGTACACTCAGTAATTCAAATACCTCTAACTCAGTAATTGCTGGATGTAAGCCTGTTAGTGTGATTTTCTTTGTTGTTTCTCCAGTGGAATACGTATAAAATTGGTAACTGCAATCTCTTAATGTACTCTTTATCTTGTTATGATCTACTAGTGTCTTAGTATATATTTTATGGGTATGCGTTTTAATATATTGTATGGTAAAATTAACTTTCGTAACATCTCGGATGTAGTTTATGGCCCTGAGATCTAAGTTATGTTTTACTATTATCGGTGGTACCTTTACTTCTATAGGTTTCGTGTCATTATTCCCTTGTATGATTTCCATTGTTTCTTGCTTTTGGCCACGCTTTCTTGACTTAACCTTTGTAAATTCTTCTAGTTCGAGGTCGGTATCCATATCACTTCGGTCAGTAAGTGACTGGTACCTGTTTTCTTTTTTATTCTTTTTACTTCGTACCATTGTTTGTTTGTTACTTTTGATTTCAAGCCTTTTGACAGATTTCCTAGGCTTATGCCTAGGAAACTCTGTGTTGGGGACACCCACCTGACTATAGATTTTCTTTATCTTCTTGTAATAATACTTAAGAAATATTCTTCAAAATAAACTAGCTTCTAATAACTTTAAATTTCACTACACTCTTGCACTTCCGGGTCGTATACTTCAGCTCTCTTCCCAAATCAAGTCAGTATCAGCTCTCGAGTGTGCCAGTATCGTC
>NW_020537646.1:53886346-53916008 GCF_003426905.1 Ctenocephalides felis
AAAAGTAATATAAATAGAAAAAAAGTTCAAAAAAACACAAAATACATTACATGGATTCTGAGGATGAATGACACAAATCGAAATATACAGGAAAACTCACTATGACAATGCAATATAACTAGCTTGATATTGAATATTGGTACTCTTTCACAAGTATTGATTATAGGATAAAAAATCATTAAACGTATGAATTTCAGAGAATTTTTTGTAAGCTGCAAACCGTGAGAACTGTGGATACTACAACCGAATCATTTGAAGTAGGGCAGATGTTAAAAGTTTGACAGATAAAAAAATTAATGTTGATTTGAAGATTTTCAAAATATGCACATATATCCATTTGATTAGAGACATTCACAAGCACCAACATTTCCAATGCCACATAGCACTGAAATAAATGTAGAAACTTATTTCGCAATAAATAATTGTTCAAATTTAATAATTCTTGAGTTATTATGAAAGCATTCCAAAAAGAAAAGTGGTATGAAGGTTAAAATAAGTAGAATTAAGCACATTGTAATGAATTATGAAAGTAACCGACAAAGAAGCATCTTTTCATTTGGATGTTTAAAGCCACAGATATATGTATCGTAGGTTACAGCTTGACTTGCACCTGAAAAAAATCTCAATCTGTTAATTTTTATAGATACTAATTCATTACATATATATATATATATATATATATATGTGTGTGTGTGGTGTGTGTGTGTGTCCTTTTAGTTGAAAACTCGAAGTAAATACATCTGTACAAGAGAATAAATGTTAACACACAAAATTTTGACATTGCAAAATGTATAAAAACTTAGTGCCACATCTGCTTTTCTTTAGTGGACATGCAAAGATTATATGTCATCTGCAAACACCTGTAATTACTTTGCATCTTCTGTGCATAAGTTTTCAAACTTTTCATATTTGATTATTCTCTTCAAAAAGATGCAAACCCATTACATCCTCTCATCTGGTTGTGTAAAAACAAAAGTATGTAAATAATCTTCATATACTTTTTTCACATAATTGTCCAAAATAAACTGAACTTTGTCAAGTCTTCATGTTGCATTATTTGAATAATCAATAAGCTAGTCAATCCTTATTAAGTTATTGTATCCACTCAATTGCATTCACTTAAAATTTGCTTTATATCACATTCTCAAATTAATATCTTTCATAAAAATCTTTGTGGCAATTAGAGAATTTAGTTGAACCATTAAAATTGCTTATTTTCTAAAATCTTCAAATGGAGCTTTGGCGCCATATTGTTTCATATCAGAGTAAGTATTCTAAAAAGAACTACTGAAGGTCGATCTGAAAGAATATTGCGATTTCGAATGGCTTATTCCCACGTCCTCCGCGTCCTCGGAATGAATTTGAAGGCACTGCAATTAAAATACACAGATTTATTAATTTCCTGTAGTAATATGTAATAATGAGGCGATGTACTAATAAGTTTTTGGCAAAGGTAGGTCTTAAGCGTTTCGAAAATACAGGACAAAAAGTGCCAAAAATCGTTATTCAGTTTTTGAGAGAATCAAGCGTCCAATTAAAATGATTTTATTTGTATTGGCGAAACGCAGAACTGATTAAATGGTGTTTTTTATGTATTGCCCCCTTTGACGGTTGTAGACTGTTAGTGATTATACGCATAGAACTTATATATTCAATTGACAGGTTATTTTTTGTGATTATAGCATAAGATCTACGTATTGGAAATTGAGGTCTTTTAAAGGGTATAACAATTCAGAAAGCATTAATATATAGCATTCGCGGTATAGGTACAATATCACCTTGAATTTTATACCCAAAATAATTGCTTCAATAATGTTACCTATAATTTTTATAATTTCGTACCATATTTTAACTGGCTTTTAGTAATTTTAATATCTAAATTAGATTTTTCTCACTAACAATGAATATACATTATTACTTAAGTTCATATTTGAAGTGAATTAATTTGTCGAATCCTGTTCACATGCTCTATTCAACCTACGATCAACAAAAATGGAGAGGAAAAAGCGTGTGCCCAGCGATTTTTTTTACTGTGCTCCAATTTTCTTGATATTTTGGAAATGGGCTAATCTTAATCTTAAGTTCGGAAGTGAAAACAATTGCACTCCTTCACCACCCCCGGCATTAATTAGATTACAATTCTTTAATTTTATCAGAACTTGTAATATACTATTTTAAAGGTAATTAAATGACTTACAACTTTCTCTATCATAAATTTTACCGTAACTTCTCTTATTTTGATCGGCGAAGAGTTAAAGGGCTCGAAAGACATTCTGGTTTGCAGCCGCGCACTCTAAACAATTACAACTCTATCAATATTTGTGTAACAAAACAATAATAAAAAGCAATAATTAGTCAGAAAAAGACATTGAATTTCAGAGATATAATAATGAGGAATCTGTTGTTTTCTTCATGGATTTTTTTTCACGAATCATGATTTTTTGAAAATCGTTTGCACTAAAGTTATGGCATTTTCTAGAATCCATCAAGATCTCTTAAACCAAGTTAATTCTAGATGGAATACTATTATTTTTAATTTTGGTGGAAATGGTACTCATAACTGATTTGTTTTTAATGAAAAAAAACATTGTAGTTGTCTTTTATTAGCATGATAGCTCACTCATTTTACACGAAGAAGTACTCATTTTAAAGCTTATTTATTACCGTAAAACCCCAATTTTCGTATCTAGCCTAATATTGCTCCTAGAACACTATAAAACAGCAATTTATTAGATTTTTTTTTTATTTTTTTTTTCATTCTGCAATCTATGAAAATAATAACATTTAGCAGAGAATGCTGACAAGTTGTTTACAATTGATTGTTTACAAATTAGTAGATACGCCCAGTGGATTAAGATTTTAATTTATATAATTTTTATTTATTCATTTCATTATTTTCGATAAAATGTATATTTCTGAAGATATTAGCAAACAAAGCTTTTTTAATTTATCTTTAATGTTTAGTTAAAAAATAATAATCTGTCAAATTTAATTTTAATATATAGTATGTAATTACATTGAACTGACATTTCACAACCGTGAGATGTGTTGCAATTGTAAACTTCGCTAATGAGAACTCGCACAGTTTCAATATATGGTTTATTACAATTCTATACAACTTGTTCTATATGATATAATGAGTTTATTATAAAATTACAACATTTTGGTGTCAGAAGTTGGATTCATCCTGTCAGAAGAAAAATAAATTGGCCTGTGAGTACAATAACCAAATTCAGAACGATCTATACAACATGGATTCAAAAAATCGTCGGTAAAATCGTTTTCTTAAAAACGACGCCACGATAGGACTACGACGCCGTCGCAGTATCTATCTTTGAGGTCGCCATCTTGAAGAACGCTTGGAAAGGACGCTTAAAGTTGTATAAACCCAAAACTGAGATTATTATAGATGCCAAATTTAGAATAAGTAAATTTTAATTAACCTTATAGAACAGAAAATTTTAGAATATTTATTTTTATACAGAAAATTTTAGAATAATTATTTTATAACAGAAAATTTTAGAACACCAATTTTATAACAGAAAATTTTAGAATAATCATTTTATAGCAGAAAATTTTAGAATATTTATTTTATTGCAGAAAATTTTAGAATATATATCAACTGAACATTTTAGAACAGAAAATTTTAGAATATATATTAACAGAACATTTTAGAACAGAAAATTTTAGAATATATATATCAACAGAACATTTTAGAACAGAAAATTTTAGAATATATATCAACAGAAATTTTAGGATATAATTTAAAAACATTATTTTTGAAATTAAATTTTATAGTTATTATATTTTAGAATTTTATTTTATTTTTGCTAACATTAAATGTGTTATTTTTTATGCTCAAATTTTAGAAAATCTTTTGATAACATTATATAATTTTTAGCTTTGATATTATAATTTTTTTTTCTTTCTCTCAAACAATAATATTTTTAATTTTAATTCATGTTTCAATTGTGTTAAATTAAATCCCATCATTTTATTATATATTTTATTACATTAATATCTGCTATATTTACTTTCAATTAATGCTGTTTATGAATTATATAGGTTTTAATGTCGAGTGAAAGAGCACCTGATAATTTGAGGTTACCACAGCAGATCAGAGGAATCTATTTTCAGTAATTATCTGGAATACCATTTGGAAGGAGGTGAGCCAAATACACTTAATCTTTTAGACTCAGTTTTTGGCAATCGAATTACTATTTCGCATATTCCTCAATTGTCCCAAAATTTTAATTCTCTTCCTTCTATTCATCTTAATACAAATATTCCAAACATGGCTCGTATGTCACTTGCTGAAGCTAGGGGTATGATTAAATCTTTTGATGGCAGCGATCAAAGCCAACTTTCATCTTTCATTAGAATTTGTACCTTTGCTTTTGGTGACATTGACGAATCAGATAAGTCTAGTTTATTAAATTATATTACTAATAATTTTATACTAGTAATCGAAGGCAGAGCGTTACAAGCTATCCAGTATAAAGAATTTTCAGATTTTGAAGACCTTAAGTCTACCCTTGAAAGCTTATTTTTAGATCGTAGATCAATTTCTGCCCTTCAGGTAGAATTTAATCAGTGTAGGCAAGGCTATAATGAGAGTGTTATCGATTACGGTCAAAGATTAGAATCATTTTAATGAAACTAGTAGATGCTACTATTAAAAAGCACAAAAGCTCAACTTATAATAATTATTGCAATGAACTGCTACAAGAGCAAGCATTAAATATTTTCCAAGAAGGGCTACAACCCTCTCTTAAAATGATATTTAATTGTAAGAGTGCAAAAACTTTAAAGGAGGCTAGGGAAATCGCTATCGAGGAAGAAACCTTAGCAAATTCATTTAGACTTCAATATTCAAAACCTGGTCCTTCCATAAATCCATTTCCTTCATCATATAGAATAAAACCTGAATTAATGTGCAATTATTGCAAAAAGTTTGGTCACCAAATTAGGGATTGTAGGAAACGAATATTTAAAGAACAACAAAAAGCTAAAGGTACAAAAGATAGTATATAGAGGGATCCAGAACCCGGAACTAGTAAGGGTAGCGAATGAAAGCAAGCTCATCTATCTTGTATAGAAAAAACATCAAATAATTTAGCATTTGTAAATATAGAATCATTAGACACAGTTAGAGATAGGATTAATTTACTCGTTGATACTGGAGCAGAAGTTAGTTTAGTCAAGGTTTCGTTGATAAGTGATGAATTAGAGATAAGTCATAAATTAGAGGATAAATTAAATTTAACAGGAGTATCAGGAAAAAATGTACAAACTTTAGGCAAGGCGTTATTTAGGATTAGATTAGGAAATAAAATAATTAAACATGTTTTTCATATAGTTAAGGACGATCTTCCTATTAAGAGCGAAGGAATTTTAGGTATGGATTTTTTAAAAACTTTTGGTGGTTCAATCAACATAGTAGATTCTAAATTAAATTTTTGTAACAATACCACATTACCCTTAAAATTCTCGTTTGTAAATTTAAACCCTAGGTCAGAAACCATTGTTCAAGTAGGCACTAATAGTGACTCAGTAGGAGTAATAGAAAAAGTAGAGTACAAAAAGATTTTTTATAGCAAGCACATTGGTTTTCCCTTCAAATTCTAATTGTTTTGTTAATATTATAAACTCAAATGAACATTCGGTTAAGCTAAAATTACCAACTTTTAATGTAGAAAAATTAGACATTTTTAATAATATAAGTTCGAATACTCCTGAATGTACAGTCGCTTCAACGTTTATTAGTAATAATAAATCAGATAGATTAAGATTAATTTTGGATAGTTTAAAGTTATCCCATTTAAATTTAGAAGAGAGAAAAGCTCTTGAGAACATTTGTACAGAATTTAATGATTTATTTTTATGTAAGTGGAGATACACTTCCGTTTACCACTCAGGTTTTTCACAATATTAACACTCCATCAGAAATCGCGCCTATTAACGTTAAGCCATACAGAATTCCAGAATCACAGAAAAGCGAAATTAATAAACAAATTAATGAAATGTTGAATGATGGAATCATAGAACGTAGCAGTAGTCCGTGGAATGCGCCTTTATTAGTTGTTCATAAAAAGTCTGATAATAATGAAGTTAAGTGGAGACTTGTTATAGATTATAGAAATTGAATGATGCTACTGTCGGTGATTCATATCCTCTGCCCAATATCACTGACATCTTGGATCAGTTGGGGAGTTCAAAATATTTTTCTACTTTAGACCTTGCTTCAGGTTTCCATCAAATTCCTATGAACCCCAATGATCAGCAAAAACCGCTTTCTCCACCCAATCAGATCATTTTGAATTTTGTCGCATGCCATACGGTTTAAAAAATGCTCCTGCAACCTTTCAGCGTCTTATGAATTCAGTGCTGACTGGTCTGCAGGGCATTAAATGATTTGTCTATTTAAATTACATTGTCATTTATTCAACTTCTCTTGAAGAACATTGTAAGAGGTTAAGAGAAGTCTTACAGAAATTGCGTAACAATAATTTACGGCTACAACCTGGTAAATGTAATTTTCTTTGTAAAGAGGTGTATTATCTTGGACACATTATACCTTCAGAAGGCATCAAGCCGGATACTACTAAAATTAATTGCGTGTCAAATTTTCCAACACCTAAATCGCCCAAAGACATCAAATCTTTTTTAGGACTTGCCATATTTTTCTACTTTAGACCTTGCCAGTTATTACCGTCGTTTTATTTCAAATTTTTCTAAACTATCCAGACCCCTCAGCGACTTATTGAAAAAAAAAGGTCAAATTCCATTGGACTTCCAACGAACAAAATTCTTTTGAAAAATTAAAATCACTTTTGGTTCAAGCTCCCATTCTCCAGTATCCCGATCTTAAAAAAATATTTAATGTCACAACCGATGCATCTGGGAAAGCCATAGACGCCGTGCTTTCTCAAGATGAAATTGGTAAAGATCTACCTATCGCTTTTGCCAGTAGAACTCTAAATCGTGCGGAAGAAAATTATTCAACTATAGAAAAAGAGTTGTTGGCTATAGTTTGGGCAGTACGTCATTTTCGTCCATATATTTATGGGGTAAGTTTAATATTATAACTGATCATAAGCCTTTAATTTGGCTTATGAATCTAAAGGACCCTGGCTCTCGATTGATGAGATGGCGCACGACGCTAGAGGAGTATGATTACGATATAAAATTTAAGAAAGGCTCTTCAAATACTAATGCAGATGCCCTTAGTAGAATTTTCCTTGTCACTGGTCAAGACTTACGATGTATTTAAGAATAAATTAGAAAGTAGTATAATAACAAATAATAGAGTTAAGGAAATTAACGATGAAAAACAATTTTTCGAAGATCGTTCTTTATGTTTAGATGTACCTCAAGATTTTGTTAGCGATAATGTTTTATTTAGGAAATTTAAGAATAAATTTAATAATATTAATGAATTAATTGGTCTAGGTAAGGAAGTAAGCGATGTAGTACCGTTTAAAAATAATGACAATTTATATTTTATTTCATAACCAGATCTAGACAAACTGATTTAACAACAAGCAAGATATTATTTAAAGTTTTAGTTAGGCTTAGAGAATTATGTATAGAAAATAGCATTAATGAAATTTTGCTTCCAAAAATAGTCGTTGAAGATGATCTAATTGATTGGGCTGAAATTCGTAGTATGATTAGATTCATTTTTAAGGATACGCTAATTTTAGTTCTTATTAATAGTTATACATTTAATGATTTAACTAGAGACAAAAAAATACCATATTTAAAGAATTTCATGTCACCCCGTTGGGAGGACATCAAGGATACAACCGGACCCTTAAGCG
Source organism: Ctenocephalides felis (assembly GCF_003426905.1). NCBI lineage: Eukaryota > Metazoa > Arthropoda > Insecta > Siphonaptera > Pulicidae > Ctenocephalides > Ctenocephalides felis. The sequence goes on from NW_020537646.1 coordinate 53,894,170, forward strand.
TATTACTGTTCAGCATAATTGGCCTAAATTAAAAAGGAATTACGTAACATTATAAGAATGTGTGAAATTTGTCAAAGAAACAAGCTCTACCATAAATCAAAATACCCTATGATGATCACTGACACTCCGGTTAGGTCGTTTGACAAGTGCGCTTTGGACATAGTTGGTCCATTAACAGAAACTAGCAACCAAAATGAATATATATTAACGTTTCAAGATTTATTAACAAAATTTAGTCAAGCCATACCGTTAAAGAGCCAAGATGCAGAGACAATAGCTAGAGCGTTTGTAGAAAATATAGTCTGTCAATATGGAATTCCATTAAAAATTTTAACCAATCAAGGTACCAATTCTTTGAGTGCATTAATTAAAAACATTTGTAAAATTCTAAAAATTTCAAAAATTCAAACAACCTCATATCATCCTGAGTCAAATGGGGCTCTAGAAAGATCCCATCGAACACTTGCAGAATATTTAAGAAATTACATAAAAACTGATCAGTCTGACTGGGATAGTTGCCTCCCTTATGCCATGTTTACGTACAATACAACTCCCCATTCATCGACTGGATTCAGTCCATATAGACTTTTGTTTGGATATAACCCTGAAATACCTTCTTCCCTTCCAAAACCTCAAACTTCCCAATATACTTTTGATGATTATGCGAAAGAAATAAAATTTAATATACAGAAATCTCTTGACATTGCCAGACAGAACCTTTTGCAGAGTAAAGAACTTTCAAAACAATAATTTGATAAAAATGCCAAAATTACTGAGTTTAAGATAGGTGATTTGGTCCTCTTGAAAAATGAATTGATTCCAAAGGGTAAATCAAAAAAATTAGTAATGCCTTGGAAAGGTCCATATAAAATTCAATCGAGGGACTCTGAAGTTAATTACATTTGATGTGTGGAACCAAATTATTAAAGGTTCATGTTAATAGAATAAAACCATTTGTTAATTAAATTGTCATTTTATCTTCATTTTATTGTAACTCATTATATATTTGTCAAGTTCTTTATGATATCAAATTTGTAATCAAAATTATTTTATTTCATATTTGTTGCCATCTAGATGTATACCATACTCATTCATAATCAATTTCGTTATATTTTGTTGTATTAGGATTTTTCATATCTTTCTTAGATTATAGCTTTTGAACTGTAAAATTTGGTATCAACTATAATCTCATTAAGGGGGATGGTTTATAGTTATACATATCTGGCATTTATGCATAAGGATCATAATCCTCTTCGAGTACTGGGACTCGGCTAAATCTAATACCTCTTCAACCACCAAGACAGCTAAGAGATTTGAAACACAGATAAGGTCTCTTTGCTTGCTGACCACTGCTGAAGAAACATTAAAATTTACTATTCTTCGTTTTAATTTTATAATAAACTCATTATATCATATAGAACAAGTTGTATATAAGTGTCGTCGTTTTAAATTTTTATTGTAATAAACCATATATTGAAACTGTGTGAGTTCTCATTAGCGAAGTTTATTTTCTCAATTACAACAGATGCATGCGCAGATTGCATCACCTGTCAGACGCATTTTGACTATCTTAATTACATATTTTAATTTTCGGCACATCTCAGCTGGAAATAATAATGTAGACATTACATTTTTCTTATTTATAATTATGAATTTACTATATTTTAATATTGTCTTAGTCTATAAGTGGAAATGTTTGGCAAATGACAGTTTCATTTGTTTTTAATGTCAACCATGCTTCGAATATTTTCAAGGTCAAACAATGATAAGCGTTTTTTTTTTGTAATTTTTTTTCCATTTATTTCTACAATCTAACTATATTTCTATAAATCTAAAAATTCTAGAAAATTTCCCGAACAAACTTCAGGAAGATTCATGAAAATCCGAATTATAGTTTAGGAGGATTAACCATTCATACATTGTTACAGAAGAATTTTATTATAAGATATATATATATATATATATATATATATATATATATAATATTATATAAGATTATAATTAGATATAATTTAATATAAGATTATATTTGTGCTTAGGGTGATAAAGTCAATCAAACACAATTGAGTTTCTCTGCCAGAAAAGAAACGAAATTTAATGTTATTAATCACAATGTCAGTTCCTAAACACATTTACAACAATATCTTCTATTTTAGAGATTATTTTTCAAAATTAATTATGCCGTGACGTATTTTTAGGTTATCTCTGGTTTTTCTATCCTAATATCATAGGAGCTAGCGCGCAAGGCTGTATCTATGACGATAACGCGCAAAATTTAAACTAAAGAAAATTAGGTATTTTTCTTTACATCTCGCCTCCCGGAGAAGATAATACAATGCAGCTGCTTACGTGTACTCTTCAAGTGTAGGCAGGAGCTGCGGGGCTTGCTTTAGCTTTGAGATGTGGAAAAAGTTTGATTCTAATTTCTTATGGCCCGGGTCTATCTTGTAAATTGAGTTTGAAATGTTTTCCAAAATTATGTAAGGTCCTAGTCTCAATTCATCGAGTTTCTTCCTATTCAATCTATTTCTATTTTCAACAAAAACAATATCATTAACTTTGAAATCCATATGTCTTTGATTCTTATCATAAATTGTAGTTATTGTTGTAGTTATGTGATCTGATTGTAATCTCCAATGCTCTTTTCCTGGCCTGTTTTAAATCATATTCAGTCTTTTTCTGTTTCAGGTCATTGGGCAAAATCGTAACATCTTTACCATAAAGTAAGATGGGCATACCCAGTAATAGTGTGCTCCGTGTCATTGTATTTTTTACACAGTCATGTGCTAAAGTTGTCCATGTAATTCTTGTGTCATGTTCATTTATCTTACATCTGATTTTATTTACCAATGTTTGGTTTAATCTCTCGTTTAAGCCATTAGAGAAAGGAGTGTTTGCTGATGTGAAAATTATTGGAATATTCATTTCATCCAAAAACTTCTTGAACTCTTTAGATTTTATATCTGGGTATTGATCCGAGAGTACTAATTCAATGTCATCTGTTCCTGCATAGTTTCTGATTAGTTTGATGAAATCATTGGCATTTTGGATATTTGAGGTCAGAATATAAGCATACCTCGTGAAATGATCAGATAACAAGTGTAAGTATCTCTTTGTTGATCTGGAACCACCAGAACCCCCAATAGTATCAATAGAACATATATAGAAAGGTTTTGTGGCTGGACCCAAGTGGGACATCAATCCGTACTTATTTTGTCCTCTTGATTTATTTTTTAAGAGTTATTTTTTAAACATACTATGCAACTCTCACAGATCTTTTTAATATTTTTCATCATGTTTTCCGATGTGTATACAGTACTAATCATTCTTTGCATCTGTCTAGTTCCTATGTGACCTATATCTGTATGTATATTCTTCATGAATTCTATACTAAATTTTTCTGTTAACTTTCTGTTATTATTTTTTCTTTATTCTTTACTTTCTTATAATATACATTATTTTTTTTATTAACTTGTCTTTTCTGCACTGTATATATTCATTTTTGACCTGATCTTCTAAGATATCTTTAAGTGTTATTATGCTTACCACTTCTAACTGTTCGTCTTGATTATCATTTGATTCAAGGATTGGGTTTCTGCTTAAACAATCAGCTTCAATGTTGTATCTTCCTGACAAATGTTCTACCTATTAGCAAATGTTGCCAATACTTCACACATTCTTTAATTGCCAGACATTGAAGATATATTGCTTTCTTCCTCTTTTGTACTTCATTTAACTTCTTAGAAAAGTATGCTACTGGTTTTTTTTCATTGTTTTCTTGTGGTTGTTTCAGAACTGCTCCGACTCCAAGAATACTGGCATCAGTGTAAATATGAGTAAGCAGATTAGGATTAAAAATTGTCAGTATTGGTTGAGAGCACAATATTGTTTTCATCATTTCATCAAATGATTCTTGGCAAGCTTGTGTTCGTTAAAAATTTGTCCTTTTCTCAAAAGGCAATTAATGGTTCCAGTTCTATAGCAATATTTGGCACATATTTATGATAAAAGTTAATTTTTCCCAAAAATTGTCTTACATTCTTTTGTGTTTTTGGAGTTGGGAAATTTTTAATTGATATTAAGTTGTCTTTCAGCGGCCTCACTGAATTGTTCTGTATTACATGTCCCAAACATTTAACTGTGACAGCTGCAAATGTGCACTTAGAGAATTTAAGTTTCAAAACTTTGCTTTTAATTGCTTCAAATAGTTGCTTCAAATGTTTAATATGATCTGAAAAAGATTTTGTGAATAATAAAATGTCATTGAGGAAACATACGGTAAACTCTCCAAGCTTGTGCTTTCGTATTATGTTTCACATTATTCTTTGGAAAATAGCTGGGAATGTCTTTAAGCCAAATGGCAAGCATGTTCATTGATAGTAACCCTCTTGTGTCACAAATGCAGTTTTGTGTCTATCTGTAACACGCAGTGGTATAGACCAAAATATTACTATTAGGTCTTCAATGACAGGGAACGGCTGCGAAGATCGTTCTTTATGTTTAGATGTACCTCAAGATTTTGTTAGCGATAATGTTTTATTTAGGAAATTTAAGAATAAATTTAATAATATTAATGAATTAATTGGTCTAGGTAAGGAAGTAAGCGATGTAGTACCGTTTAAAAATAATGACAATTTTATATTTTATTTCATAACCAGATCTAGACAAACTGATTTAACAACAAGCAAGATATTATTTAAAGTTTTAGTTAGGCTTAGAGAATTATGTATAGAAAATAGCATTAATGAAATTTTGCTTCCAAAAATAGTCGTTGAAGATGATCTAATTGATTGGGCTGAAATTCGTAGTATGATTAGATTCATTTTTAAGGATACGCTAATTTTAGTTCTTATTAATAGTTATACATTTAATGATTTAACTAGAGACAAAAAAATACCATATTTAAAGAATTTCATGTCACCCCGTTGGGAGGACATCAAGGATACAACCGGACCCTTAAGCGTATTACTGTTCAGCATAATTGGCCTAAATTAAAAAAGGAATTACGTAACATTATAAGAATGTGTGAAATTTGTCAAAGAAACAAGCTCTACCATAAATCAAAATACCCTATGATGATCACTGACACTCCGGTTAGGTCGTTTGACAAGTGCGCTTTGGACATAGTTGGTCCATTAACAGAAACTAGCAACCAAAATGAATATATATTAACGTTTCAAGATTTATTAACAAAATTTAGTCAAGCCATACCGTTAAAGAGCCAAGATGCAGAGACAATAGCTAGAGCGTTTGTAGAAAATATAGTCTGTCAATATGGAATTCCATTAAAATTTTAACCAATCAAGGTACCAATTCTTTGAGTGCATTAATTAAAAACATTTGTAAAATTCTAAAAATTTCAAAAATTCAAACAACCTCATATCATCCTGAGTCAAATGGGGCTCTAGAAAGATCCCATCGAACACTTGCAGAATATTTAAGAAATTACATAAAAACTGATCAGTCTGACTGGGATAGTTGCCTCCCTCATGCCATGTTTACGTACAATACAACTCCCCATTCATCGACTGGATTCAGTCCATATAGACTTTTGTTTGGATATAACCCTGAAATACCTTCTTCCCTTCCAAAACCTCAAACTTCCCAATATACTTTTGATGATTATGCGAAAGAAATAAAATTTAATATACAGAAATCTCTTGACATTGCCAGACAGAACCTTTTGCAGAGTAAAGAACTTTCAAAACAATAATTTGATAAAAATGCCAAAATTACTGAGTTTAAGATAGGTGATTTGGTCCTCTTGAAAAATGAATTGATTCCAAAGGGTAAATCAAAAAAATTAGTAATGCCTTGGAAAGGTCCATATAAAATTCAATCAAGGGACTCTGAAGTTAATTACATTTGATGTGTGGAACCAAATTATTAAAGGTTCATGTTAATAGAATAAAACCATTTGTTAATTAAATTGTCATTTTATCTTCATTTTATTGTAACTCATTATATATTTGTCAAGTTCTTTATGATATCAAATTTGTAATCAAAATTATTTTATCTTATATTTGTTGCCATCTAGATGTATACCATACTCATTCATAATCAATTTCGTTATATTTTGTTGTATTAGGATTTTTCATATCTTTCTTAGATTATAGCTTTTGAACTGTAAAATTTGGTATCAACTATAATCTCATTAAGGGGGATGGTGTTATACCATCTGGCAACTTTATGCATAAAAGGATCATAATCCTCTTCGAGCACTGGGACTCGGCTAGAATCTAATACCTCTTCAACCACCAAGACAGCTAAGAGATTTGAAACACAGATAAGGTCTCTTTGCTTGCTGACCACTGCTGAAGAAACATTAAAATTTACTATTCTTCGTTTTAATTTTATAATAAACTCATTATATCATATAGAACAAGTTGTATATAAGTGTCGTCGTTTTAAATTTTTATTGTAATAAACCATATATTGAAACTGTGTGAGTTCTCATTAGCGAAGTTTATTTTCTCAATTACAACAGATGCATGCGCAGATTGCATCACCTGTCAGACGCATTTTGACTATCTTAATTACATATTTTAATTTTCGGCACATCTCAGCTGGAAATAATAATGTAGACATTACATTTTTCTTATTTATAATTATGAATTTACTATATTTTAATATTGTCTTAGTCTATAAGTGGAAATGTTTGGCAAATGACAGTTTCATTTGTTTTTAATGTCAAACCATGCTTCGAATATTTTCAAGGTCAAACAATGATAAGCGTTTTTTTTTTTGTAATTTTTTCCATTTATTTCTACAATCTAACTATATTTCTATAAATCTAAAAATTCTAGAAAATTTCCCGAACAAACTTCAGGAAGATTCATGAAAATCCGAATTATAGTTTAGGAGGATTAACCATTCATACATTGTTACAGAAGAATTTTATTATAAGATATATATATATATATATATATATATATACTAGCTGACCCGACAGACGTTGTTCTGTACCCACGTCTACAATTTTTCAATATTTTATACTAATATTTACTGCTTAGTTAAAAATAATAATTACTGTTTTTTGAATTACTATCTACACCAATATATGAGTCATGTTGAATGTAGAACTGCTTCAAATAAATGATTGATCTCAATTCCCACAGTTAACACTTTAATTATTCATTTAACAAATATTAAAAAAATTTCAATAAAATTGTATATTAAAAATTATACACTGCGATTTATAGAACAAATTTATTTCCAATAGCTCAATTTATTTCATTGCATTTAAGGGTTATATAGTAATTTTAGTCATACCTGTAGATGTGGATGTATAAATGAATGAATTTTTGTTTATTCACGACTAAAACATTGATTTTCGAAATTTATCACACTAAAAATGATCGTCTGCCTTTGTGATTAATGGTCATAGCATAAGATACACGTGTTGAAAATTGAAATCTTTTAAAAAGTACAACAAATTCAGAAAGAATTAATATATAGCATTCGCGACAAAGGTGCAATAATACCTTTTTTTTCTACCCAAAATAATTGCTTCAATAATGTTGCCTATAATTTTTATAATTTCGTACTATATTTTAACTGGCTTTTAGTAATTTTAATATCTAAATTACATTTTTTTCTCAAATAAACCAATATACATTATTGCTTAAGTTTATATTTGAAGTGAATTAATTTGTCAAATCCTGTTCACATGTGCTCTATTCAACTTACGATCAACAAAATTATTGCTCTGTGAATTTTTTTACTGTGCTCCAATTTACTTGATATTTTGGAAATAGGCTAATCTTTATCTTAAGTTCAGAAGTGAAAACAATTTGCACTCCGTCACCATCCATCGCATTAATTGGATTATTACTCTTTTAATTCTGATTTTATCATAACTTGTAATACACTATTTCAAAGGTGATTAAATGAGCTACGGCACAATGAGTGAAACGGCGAAGGGTTAAAGGGCTCGAAAGACCTCTGGTTGGACAGCCGCGCACTTCGTAATTAATACCTCTATCAATATTTGTGTAATCGAAAAATACTAAACAACAATAATTAGTAATAAAAATACCTCGAATTTTCATATATATATATACTTTTATACGTATTCTTTCAGAGATATTATAATGAGAAATTGGATTTTTTTTAAATATTTTTTTTAAAAATCGTTTGTACTAAAGTTGTGGTATTTTCTAGAATCCATCAAGATCTCTTAAACCAAGTTTTTTCTAGATGGAATACGATTATTTTTAAATTTGGTGGTAATGGCACTGAAAAACTATTTGATTTAAATGAAAAAACATTATATGCGTCATTTATTTGCATGATAGTTTACTCATTTTACACGCAGAAGTACTCATTTTAAAGCTTATTTTGAGCACTATAAAAACCCATTTTCATATCTAGCCTAATAATGTTCCAAAAACACTATAAAATAGCGATTTATTGAGATTTTAATTGATATAATTTTGTTCATTATATGATTTTCGTTAAAATGTATATTTTTGAAGATATTAGCAAAAAATGATAAAAAAACGCAAAAAAGAAACAAATTTTCAGTAGCCAGTAACTTGAAAAGTATTTGCTTTTTTGAAAAACATTATTAAACATTTTTCTCTTATAATTAGTTCTTTTATCGATACCCAACGTTATTTTGAAAAAAGTAAAGTTACACCTCTGAAAAGAAATGTCATCCACCCGAGAAGTGGTAAAGGAGTTTAAATTGTTTTCACTTCTGAAGAGTAAGATGAACCTAGTTCCAAAATTCCAAACGAAATGGAAAAAAGTAGAAAAAGTTCAGACCGAAAGCGCTCCATTGAGTAAATATTCCGTACCAAATGACAAACATATGAATTTTTGACCCATGAAACTTCTAAATAATTTTTTTTTGTATTGTGACTTAGTATAGTAAGGCAAAACGACTGGAAATTGAATATTTTTTGAGCGCAATCACTTATGGCTCGTCTTGTTTGCACGAATTCGTACGGCGAATCTGTTCGCAAAGTGCGCAAACAAAATTATTGCAAGCAAAAGCAATCCACGCGCACGTTGAGAACACGATTCGCCGTGCGCGTCAGACGCATGCGCAGACTGCATCACTTGTCACATGCATGTTATATTATTTGCATCTTAAATTAATTTAATTTTTGGCTCATCTCAGCTTCTTTTTGGCAATAAGAATGTAGTCGTTACATTTTTTCTCATTCATAATCATATATATATTATATTTTAATATTGTCTTAGCCTATATGTGAATGGAAATGTTTGGCAAATGACAGTCGTCTTTTGTTTTTAATGTCAAACTATGCCTTAAATATTTTCAAGGGCAAACAATGATAAGCGGTTTTTTGTAATTTTTTCATTTATTTCTACAATCTAACTATATTTCTATGAATCAAAACATTCTAAAAAATTTCCCGAACAAACTTCAGGAAGATTCATGAAAATCCGAATTATAGTTTAGGAGGATTAATGAAACTTACATTGTTACAGAAGAATTTTATATATAAGATATATATATATATATATTTAATATAAGATTATAATTAGATATAATTTAATATAAGATTATATTTGTGCTTAGGGTGATAAAGTCAATCAAACACAATTGAGTTTCTCTGCCAGAAAAGAAACGAAATTTAATGTTATTAATCACAATGTCAGTTCCTAAACACATTTACAACAATATCTTCTATTTTAGAGATTATTTTTCAAAATTAATTATGCCGTGACGTATTTTTAGGTTATCTCTGGTTTTTCTATCCTAATATCATAGGAGCTAGCGCGCAAGGCTGTATCTATGACGATAACGCGCAAAATTTAAACTAAAGAAAATTAGGTATTTTTCTTTACATCTCGCCTCCCGGAGAAGATAATACAATGCAGCTGCTTACGTGTACTCTTCAAGTGTAGGCAGGAGCTGCGGGGCTTGCTTTAGCTTTGAGATGTGGAAAAAGTTTGATTCTAATTTCTTATGGCCCGGGTCTATCTTGTAAATTGAGTTTGAAATGTTTTCCAAAATTATGTAAGGTCCTAGTCTCAATTCATCGAGTTTCTTCCTATTCAATCTATTTCTATTTTCAACAAAAACAATATCATTAACTTTGAAATCCATATGTCTTTGATTCTTATCATAAATTGTAGTTATTGTTGTAGTTATGTGATCTGATTGTAATCTCCAATGCTCTTTTCCTGGCCTGTTTTAAATCATATTCAGTCTTTTTCTGTTTCAGGTCATTGGGCAAAATCGTAACATCTTTACCATAAAGTAAGATGGGGCATACCCAGTAATAGTGTGCTCCGTGTCATTGTATTTTTTTACACAGTCATGTGCTAAAGTTGTCCATGTAATTCTTGTGTCATGTTCATTTATCTTACATCTGATTTTATTTACCAATGTTTGGTTTAATCTCTCGTTTAAGCCATTAGAGAAAGGAGTGTTTGCTGATGTGAAAATTATTGGAATATTCATTTCATCCAAAAACTTCTTGAACTCTTTAGATTTTATATCTGGGTATTGATCCGAGAGTACTAATTCAATGTCATCTGTTCCTGCATAGTTTCTGATTAGTTTGATGAAATCATTGGCATTTTGGATATTTGAGGTCAGAATATAAGCATACCTCGTGAAATGATCAGATAACAAGTGTAAGTATCTCTTTGTTGATCTGGAACCACCAGAACCCCCAATAGTATCAATAGAACATATATAGAAAGGTTTTGTGGCTGGACCCAAGTGGGACATCAATCCGTACTTATTTTGTCCTCTTGATTTATTTTTTAAGAGTTATTTTTTAAACATACTATGCAACTCTCACAGATCTTTTTAATATTTTTCATCATGTTTTCCGATGTGTATACAGTACTAATTATTCTTTGCATCTGTCTAGTTCCTATGTGACCTATATCTGTATGTATATTCTTCATGAATTCTATACTAAATTTTTCTGTTAACTTTCTGTTATTATTTTTTCTTTATTCTTTACTTTCTTATAATATACATTATTTTTTGTTATTAACTTGTCTTTTCTGCACTGTATATATTCATTTTTGACCTGATCTTCTAAGATATCTTTAAGTGTTATTATGCTTACCACTTCTAACTGTTCGTCTTGATTATCATTTGATTCAAGGATTGGGTTTCTGCTTAAACAATCAGCTTCAATGTTGTATCTTCCTGACAAATGTTCTACCTATTAGCAAATGTTGCCAATACTTCACACATTCTTTAATTGCCAGACATTGAAGATATATTGCTTTCTTCCTCTTTTGTACTTCATTTAACTTCTTAGAAAAGTATGCTACTGGTTTTTTTTCATTGTTTTCTTGTGGTTGTTTCAGAACTGCTCCGACTCCAAGAATACTGGCATCAGTGTAAATATGAGTAAGCAGATTAGGATTAAAAATTGTCAGTATTGGTTGAGAGCACAATATTGTTTTCATCATTTCATCAAATGATTCTTGGCAAGCTTGTGTTCGTTAAAAATTTGTCCTTTTCTCAAAAGGCAATTTAATGGTTCCAGTTCTATAGCAATATTTGGCACATATTTATGATAAAAGTTAATTTTTCCCAAAAATTGTCTTACATTCTTTTGTGTTTTTGGAGTTGGGAAATTTTTAATTGATATTAAGTTGTCTTTCAGCGGCCTCACTGAATTGTTCTGTATTACATGTCCCAAACATTTAACTGTGACAGCTGCAAATGTGCACTTAGAGAATTTAAGTTTCAAAACTTTGCTTTTAATTGCTTCAAATAGTTGCTTCAAATGTTTAATATGATCTGAAAAAGATTTTGTGAATAATAAAATGTCATTGAGGAAACATACGGTAAACTCTCCAAGCTTGTGCTTTCGTATTATGTTTCACATTATTCTTTGGAAAATAGCTGGGAATGTCTTTAAGCCAAATGGCAAGCATGTTCATTGATAGTAACCCTCTTGTGTCACAAATGCAGTTTTGTGTCTATCTGTAACACGCAGTGGTATAGACCAAAATATTACTATTAGGTCTTCAATGACAGGGAACGGCTGCGATTGAGGAACAACTATTTTATTTAGGTCTCGGAAATCGATGCACAATTTTGATCTTTTATTTTCAACTCTTTTATAAGCTAATGTATCTGCTGCTGCGAATGGGCTGATTCTTCTATTATATTTTTTTCCAATAATTTTGCAATCTGGTTTTCAATCCCTTTCTTGTCTTCCATGGTGCAACGATATGGCCTTTTGCTCAGTGCTGGATTTACAGTAGGGGCAGTCGGGGCTACTGCCCAGGGCGGCAAAATTTGGATAGCAAGAAAAAAATTCTATACAATGTAGTTAACTGATTGTTTTAATAACAATTTTTATTTCTAGAAAAATAATTAACAAAACATAATACGATTGCAATGTAAAAATTGGGTTCAAATAGCCGATTATTAAAATTTATTATTTTTCTTTGCCTTCCTCTCCGAACGTAAATTATCAAATTGGTTAATAAGTTATTATCGAATTTGGCAATTTGGCTAATATAAAAATTCGTAAATGAGCTGAAAGTTTAGGAAAAATATATTCTTCAGATCTCGAGCCCTCTTAAGATGAAGAATTCGTGCACTTCCAAGCTTATAGCAAATTACTGGAACTTTTCCGTACTGAAAATTACATTCTATGAAGAGCTTTAACATTTTTTAAAAAATGTAAAAAATTAACTTTAAAAAACTTTTTTTTATATTTCGAAAATTATGAACTTTTTTCAAAGCAATCGCGCTGCATAGCTGTTTCAGAGACTAAATATCGAAACTCGATTACCATTTTTCGAAACGGCTGGACCTTCCTGTGTCAAAAACTAATCAGAACGTCTCCCCATCATCAATACAAATCTAATATTTTTTTAGTTATTCAAGTCGATTTTGAGAACACGGATCAACCGATTTGAATGATTCGATTCCAATTGATAAGAAGACGTGTTGTTTAATTATTGGCCAAGGCTGGTCCAACTGTTTCAAAGATTCAGGCCAGAATTCCAAAAATGATAATTCAGTTATTGAAAAACGGAGCGTCCAATATCATTAAAAAATGTACATGCATTGACAAAATGAAGAAATGCTCAAATTTGTGGGAGGCACATCTAGCAGTGATCCAATAAAAAAATTGGAAAAGAAGCATTTGGCGATCAAAAGTGATTATTAGACATATGCACATCAAATTATCAGATATTTTATAGATATTTTAATGATAAATGTAAATTTTGAATACATTTCTATGGGTTCTGTAACATTTTTATCGCGCTTACACGCTTTTACACGTATTTTGCGTCTACGCAGCTGAAGGAGCGCGATTGCTTTAAAAAAAGTTCAAAATTTTTAATATATTTCAAAATATAAAAAAACACAAAATTTTCAAAAAGTCAATTTTTTTCAGTTTTCAAAAAAAAATTTTTTTTTTTAATTTCGATTTTTGATACGGGAAGTTGCAGCACTTTGCCATAAAGCACGATGCCAAGCACAACTATTTATAGTATGTAATGCGTAATAAATTTTTTGCAATCAAGTAGCTATCAATCAAGTTTTAATTTAAAAAAAAAAAGATATATAAAAACTATTTAAGCAAAATATCAGGAATGGGGCGGCATTTTTGTCAGTGCCCCAGGGCGCCAAATTTCTAAATCCGGCCCTGCTTTTACTGCAATATTTTTCTACAAGTAGATCAATATGTGCTTCATAATTAGTTACATTTTCTATATCATATTTATCCTTTGCGAACGCATATTTGTTTTTAAAAATCAAATCATCAATCACTGCCCGTTCTTGATAGCCTAGATCAAGGATGTCAAACTCAAAGGTGCAATCGGGCCGCATAAGCAAGGTTTAACTTCAAGCGGGCCGCAAAAAAACTATATATATATATATATATATATATATATATATATATATATTTATATATATAGATATATTGATGAGTTATTTAGTATATATATATATATATATTGATATTTCTTTGTAATGAGTCTGTTGATTTGGGCAGTAGCACTAAATTAAAAAAAAACTAAAGCAATTAGGAAACTTTCTTCATTAATCCATACGTTTCGATCTGCATCGAGACCGTCATTCAGTGAAACAAAGGCTACACTAATTCATTCAATACATAAATATATCTATAATAATACATAATTTTAAAACAAACAATAACATTAAAATGGAGTAAATGAAATAAGTATAGTGAAGTGTATAGTAGTGGGCCACGTTTTTATTTTTGATTGTAAAATAGTTTAAAATGAAAATATGTTCTTAATGTTTTTTGTAGTTGTAAGGGTACTCCAAAATGCAACATTTTATCATAGCAGATGCTTGCAATTATGTTTAGTAGTATCTCTTTTTTTGAATGGCAAAAAAGTGTATTTAACGTGTTTTTCGAAAATGTAGGGAGAAGTGGGCCACCCAAATTTTTATCTGAAAAAAATGCTGCTATATGCTCAAATTCTTACTCTGAGAGTTTTCAAATATGCTGATTACGAATCTGTTGGCAAATTTACAAAATTCGAAATCTTTGACTCGAAATGAAGGGTAGAAATTGAAAAAAACAGTGACTTCAGTAAAAATGTTCATTTAAGTCTGAAAAGGAGTAATAAAGTTGGAATGATAAAATTGTTGAAAAAAAAACATTTTGCAATCAAGCACATATTCTATAATTGTAAATAATTGGTCGCATCGATTTGTACTGCCAAACATAGAAATAATATCATAAGCATATTTCCTAGTATTTTCAAATCTGAACTTTGAGTGAACTAAATTCTTGAAACTGCATTGTTTTGTTTTCTACATATTTTTTATAAGAAGAAGTAACATCCAAGCTTGATTTATTTATGCTGCACGTCGGAAAGTGTGTCTAATTTTCACTCTTGAGCTGTTTTTCCCAAAGGACAAGTTTGCATTTAAAAGCTTGAATTATGTCGAACATGTTTGTTATAAAATTGTCTTTTCCCTGCAATGATAAATTTAGGTCAGATAGGTGTTTGGTTATATTAACCAAGATCATGTTGATTATCTTCGAGCACAGTACTTCTTGATCTAAAATGCAATGGGTATGATAAAGATTTTCAAATGCACGAAGAAACATTGCTAGCTGAGCCGTGCCACTGATATCCATGGTCTCGTCACAGGCAATAGAAAAGCTTTCGAAAGAAAGTGATCTATTTTTGATTTGATCACTCAAATTGGCGGCTAAGTCAGTAATTCGTTCTGCAACTGTATTCCGAGACAGTGTCCAAAGAGATCCGGATCAAGTGTTGCCAACTCCATCATAGAACAAGGATTTACTATAGGTTAGAAACCGCTAGTTACGCCGTTCATAGTTGCGTTGGCGCATATTTGAAACGCATCATTACGAAATATTCAGTAACTACTGGCCATAGATAAATACGCATCTGATGAAGAAGCTACTGACAATAAGATCCAACACTACGAAATATTAAGTAACTTTACGCGGTATAAACTATTTGGTAAACAATAAATTATTGTTAATTTAATTAATTGTAATTATTGTTAATTTATTTAAAGTAATTGTTAATTACTTAGCAGTTTAATATTTCATTTTTTTCCTCATCGAATTGTTATTTATTGCATATTATCATTTGTCAACATATGCGGGCAGCCGGGCCGCAAAAATATCTGCTGTGGGCCGCATGCGGCCCGCGGGCCGCGAGTTTGACACCCATGGCCTAGATGATTTGTACAAATTTGGAAGTTTTCTTCTTTGAAATCTTCATTGAAGTTTACTAAATTATCCTTTTTTCCATTAGAATTCATATCTGTTTTGTTTGTCTCCTTAGAAACTGTTTCACTTTTTTGTATAGGTATTTTCTGGCTCATTTCCAAGTTTTCGTTTTGCACTAGGTAAAATTCTGCCTTTTTAACGCCATTAATCGTTTTCAAATTAGTGTTGCTGGAATGGCTCGTTTTCTTATTATTTATCACCAACTACTTATAATTTATTAGTGAGACATTAGATCCTGAGTCGTAAATTCTGAGAACTTCAATACTTTTATTAAGCACTAATTTAACTTTGATAAATGGCGGCACTATTAATTTTTTGTGTTTTCACATTGTAATTCACATTCTAATTCTGAATTATTAATGAATTTTATTTGCTTTTTGTCTTTTTCAGTACTTATTTGTGCTTTGAACCAGCAGGAATCCTCTGGATAATATCATACACCTTTCTTCAATTTCTCACAAATGCTTCATTTTTCTTTAATTTGTTTAGTGTCTTCCTTCTTTTTGTAAAAAATATGTTTTTTCCTTGAAACTAAATGTTCTAATTTGCCAAGTTCATTAAATAAATGTTTTATATGCGAAATCTCTTCTTTATTAATTCTATCTGTGATAAAATCTGGTAAGCCAGCAGCAATGATATCAATTAAGCTTTCTTCATCCATTGTTTTCATTACTTCCAGTAAAAGTCTCTTTTTTCATTGCATACTCCAAAAAAGATCCTGATTAATATTTGAAAAATATACCATACTTGCTAGTATTCCAACCCTTATTGGCATAGCTTTGCAAAAATTTTGTTTTCCATTCTGACCATTCCGAATCTAGACTTTGCTTGATCATCATGGAAGAATACCAATCAGTCCATTATTTTTGATTTTTCTAGAAATAACCGAAAATTTAAACTTTTTCTTCATCTTTTTGTATATCAAATCTTGTAGACTCTTTTTCGAATACTTCCTTCCATTGAGATGCATCTGATTTTTTTCCATCGAATTTTTCTATTATAAACCTGTTCGATAACTTTTATACACTTTGTTTTGATAACCTTCAATTAATTTTTCCAATATTTTTACTATAGGGTCATCTGAACCCTTTTTATTATAACTAGCCAATTGTTCATTAGTAGTTTCCTCTTGAAATTGGTCCTGGAAAATCATATTTCCATCCTCATCAACATAAGTTCGAAATAATTCCTCTGTTGCTTTAATCCACACATTTCTAGTTTGAATCTTTTTTTCAAAGTATTTTTTACTGTAGCACACTGTTTTAAAGTTTGAATGTGTTTGTGGAGTGCTACTGATTGATAATCTTCAGGGGTAAGGAAATTTTTATCATCTTCGTTCGCAATTGAGCTTAACCACATTTTTTGTTTTTTAGTCTGATGTTAACACAAACAAAGCGGATGGTTACCCAACTCGTGAACAGGCAACGTATAAGTGCCGATGTGAAAAACAATGGTTTTCTAAATAATCTATTTGAAAGGGTATGGGCGCATTGCCATACAGAATCGGCCCCACCCTGGTATTTAAATAATTTATACGCCATTTTATAGGTCTGAATGATAAAAACAGATATACCAATTTTCAACTTTGTACCTCATCTTATGGCCGAGATATCATTGAAAATATAAACTAGTGGGGTGGGTGGCATCGTGCCTTAAGGCAAATTGCTGGAACTTCCCGTACCGTAACGAAATGTTCGAGGAATACTGAATGTTTTCAAATAGATTATTATAAATATTGTAACATTGTCTAATATTTATAGAATTATATAAACTGAATAGCAAATTGAAATTATTTGTTTCAACAAAAAACTAAAAAAAAAAAAGAACAAAAAAAAAAAAAAAAGAACAAAAATTTTTTTTCCAAAATCAATTATTTTGTTAGACAAGCAGAAAGTTTTTTGAATCATTCAAATCGGACGCTTAGGTTCTCTCAAAACTGCAATTTTTTACATATTTAGCTCCGTATCTTCGAAATGGCTGGGCCTTGCCATGTAAAAACTAATAAACACTTCTCCCAATCATTACTAATTGAATGTTTTTTAGATCTTCAAAGGGATACTCCGTTCTCTCAAAAAATTCGATTCTATTTTCCGCACTCTTTGCTCCGTATCTCGAAACGGCTGGACCTGCCTTTGCCAAAAACTAATCAGTCTTTTCCCTATCAATAGGAATCGAATGTGTTTTGAACCATTCAATCGGGTTGACGTGCGCCCTAAAACGTGACTGGAAATTTGTATCCACACATACATACACACACACACACACATACACACACACACACACACCCACACACACATCCATTTTTTCTGAGGTATGCCAAAACGTTCAGAAACCTTCAAAACGTCGAGAAATGTAAAAATTTTCAATTCCGATTTTCGGCCCATTACAATAACTTACCCTACGGGAAGTTAAAAATATGCCAAATTTTTACGTGATTCTACTCACATTGACTCCGACCACATTATGTAGAACAATCGATTCCAAAAAATCGTTTACTATTAGCTGAAAAAGGCTCCGGTTTTTTCAATTTCCCAATGTGTTCCACTAAATTGATTTCAACAATATTTGCAGTACTCAAAGAAAAAAACAATGGGCTTTCGAATAACGCTAATTAGAAAGTGGTCCAAATAAATGCACTACCCGTAATAATCAATTGAAAAATTATTTTGTCTTTTTCAGCTAATAGTAAACAATTTTTTGGAATCGATTGTTCACATAATGTGGTCTGAGAGTCAATGTGAGTAGAATCACGTAAAATTTTTTTCGATATCTTTTATGGTTACGCCAAAAAGTGAGTTTGAAAGATGGGGTCACTTTGGCATATTTTCAATGATATCTCGGCCATAAGATAAGGTACAAAGATGAAAATTGGTATATCTCTTTTTATCATTCAGACCTATAAAATGGCGTATAAATTATTTAAATACCAGGGTGGGGCCGATTCTGTATGGCAATGAGCCCATACCCTTTATACCGCAAACACTAAGCGATTGGCCTTGCGACTTGTTAATTGTCATTGCGAACGCAAGGCGAACTGGAAATTGCTATCGTTTGAAGTCGGAAATCATTGGTATGTCACTAAATCGCCAGCAATTTTTAATTGAATGGTGAAATTCAGTGCGCGTACAACTGTACATCATTATTCTTTGCGGGGAGAATTGCTCGTTGATTTAACCAAGCATAATTTCTTCATAAATCATAATTACGGTGCGTGAAGTTCCGGCAAATCGCATTAAGGCACGATGCCATGCACCACTAATTGGTTCGTGCGTTCTGGAGTTATATCGTCAGGAAGGAAAACCCGACTTATTTATACATATATATATATACATACGTATATATTTTGATAGTTTTTTCGACATTGAAACATATTTGAGAGTAAGTAGCAGCCCATTCGTCGAAATAAAAAATGTAAAAAGTATTTAAAACCTTTTATTCAAAGACTTTTGGACAACAGTCAAAATGTGTTACAGTTTAAAACTTTTCTCAAAATGGTTTTAATTTTGTGGTTATTCATCATTATTTTTCCTTTCAAATATTGATACAATTTTAATTTTCAAAATTTTTTTGTGTTTTTGTCATAGTGTTGCTGAATGATGACACGCATCTGGTGCCGAAACGTATAAATGAAAGGTTTAAAATACTTTTTACATTTTTTATTTCGACTGGCTGCTAGTTACTCTCAAATATTTTATATATATATATATATATATATATATATATATATATATATATATTGATTGTTTCTTTTCCGAACAGTAAATCCAATAATAAAAAACAATTTGTTTTTTGAAGATGTTTAATAACGACGTTTCAGAACTTTTTGAATTCGTCAAATTGGTTTAATAAAAGATCAGATCATAATATCATTCATGATTTGTATCTAAATTTTTTTAAACCTAATTAAAAACGATTAATCCTTTAATAATTTTGTGTGTGTATATACATGTATATATGTAGTAATATATGCACATCCATATATGTGTTTATATGTATGTTTTTGTATATACACTATAAACATGTACTTGCGTATATGTTCATGTATGTAATTGTATGTACATAAATACATAGATATATGCATATGTATGTATGTGTATGTAGGTGTGCATATGAATGTGCATGTATATATATATATATATATATAATATATATATATATATATATATATATATAATATTTTTCAACATTTGCTAAAGCAATACTTCCTCTTTTTTGTAAATTACCAATACAAGAGCCATAAAAAATTATTTAGGCCTAAATTCCGTACATATCCCTTACATCTGGCCGACAGAACTCCATATCAGTGTGTTAAAGTCTTGTGAAGTCGAAATATCTACATATATCCTCGAAAAAATCGAGTGTTTTTTAACAAAAAATATTAGTGATGTGGATATATAAATTATTACAGGTAAATAATTTTTGCTTCTCAATTTTATATAAAACCTTTTTTAGTTAATTTTGATTATTCTTTACACTGGTACATAATCCATTCCTTTATAATTTTTCTAAATAATCTGTAATGACCATCATTAATTAATGTTAATCAATAGTTTTAAAAAACATTGTATTTGACAGAATAAACCTGATGATGGAACGTATCTAGTTCCGAAACGTCGTTATTAAACATCTTCAAAAAACAAATTGTTTTTTATTATTGGATTTACTGTTCGGAAAAAGAACAATCAATATATTGAAAAAATCCAGGACTTATCTATTGATATATATATATATATATATATATATATATATATATAAGTAAATGCTTAGATTGTAATTGCAAAGATTGTAATTGCGTTTACATAAGTGAGTCAAAACTTAACATTGATTTTTCCAATCCCACGATCCTACATTTCGAAAATAATTTATTTAAAAGAAGATTAAGCGAAGGATGCCAAATATCTTTACACAATGAGACGGCCATAAATATAACAACTGACAACAATTCGCTTTGCAATGACTATAAAATAATTCTTGACCAATTTTCAAAACACCACCATATCTGAATAAAACTTGTATTTTATTATTTTATTATGTTACTAAAAACATATGTTTGCCAGTCTTTTTACACTTTCGCAAAATTTGTAAACACAATTTTCCTCCTACATTATATAAAATCTTTTAGTTTTTCCACTAAATGATGGTCTCGATGAAGACCGAAACGTATGGATAAATAAAGTATTTCAAAACTACTTTAGTTTTTTTACTTGGTGTTACTGCCCGATTCTAAATAACTCATCAAAATTTATATATATATATATATATATTATATATATATATATATATATATATGTTTAATTTGAGTTTAATATTCGGGCGTAACATCAATAAAAATAGTATGAGTTTTTTTAAAAAATTTTATTTATTTAAAAATCCATACGTTTCGGCTAGCATTTAGCCATCATTCAGTGGTAATCAAGTTAACTATAAAAATTGAAAACTAAATAAATTATATGAAAGGAAATTTCATGGAAAAACAATAATATATAATAATAGTAATAAAACACTTACAATTTTGTATCCCTAATATAGCATATGAAACCATTATTAATCCATGGTATGAGTATGTGCACATTGATAAGATATGTATTTTTTAACACAAACATCACAAATGGTAAAACACACTAATAATCATGATAACTTGACAGTTGTCGAAACTATGTATTTACTCTTCGGAGTTTAGGATAGAAATGTCACAACTTTCTCAAAGTAGTTTTTAGCATGTGTTGATATTTTTGGAAAATTTAAAAGGCGATGGGATTTGTTATTTTTTAAGGAATTTTGACACGCTATTAAGAAACCACGTGTTCGCTTCGTTCAGGGCCGTATGTCAAAGCGTTTGTTTATCACTTTGTCGTTATGTAATTGTAAAAACAACCCCTCAGCGAATCTTCTTTTAATTGTATTCTCTTCAAAATGTAAAATTTTAGGGTTAAAAAAATCGATATTGTGATTTAAATTTTTAATATGCCAGTTAACATTGTTTTAAATTGTTTGGGATATTTTGTGAATTATTTTGTGTTGATTACGGCGTTTTACTCAGGTTTTGGCTAGTTTCTCCAATATAAAAGAGTTCGCAATTAGAGCAAGTAATTTGATATACTAAATTCTGAGCCGGTCAAAATT
>NW_020537646.1:53917008-53982885 GCF_003426905.1 Ctenocephalides felis
TGGTGTTATTTTCATTATTAGAAAAATGCCAAGCATACCATATTTGGCGAAAACGGGTCTCTACTCATCACTTGGGCAAAAATTGGGGTTTCAATTGTTCTGTCTGTGGACCAGTATTCATCCCTATTCTCCTTACGAACTCTGCCCATAAGCAAAAGTAATCCCAACATTTTTTTTAATTCTACCGCAGATACGTCTTTCCATTTCAAAGATTTTGCACTGTCTTTAAAACGATCAATATTTTGTGAATGATAACGATTACTTTCTTCGGCCATATAGTCAAACAAATCATTACCCAAAAATAGCTGAACCACTTCACTTACACTTTGTGGATTATTTGGTTTCAAAACCACGCCACTTTGACCTAAAAATGGTTCAATATTCGGAGGATTGTCAAATTCTGACCACTCCACTTCTTCACTGTCACTACCTTCAGAATCACTAGACATAATCGGTAAAACTCTACGTCTTCTAGGATTAAAAAAATCTTCATCACTCTCACATTCACTATCAAAATCAGGGATATCCAAATCACTTCCAATTTGTGACAAATTATCGGCGTAAACCTCACTATCGCTATCCGATGCCATTATTTTATTATTGCAAATAATAATTTAAAAAAGAGATGTTGAACCGTATAAATCTTACTAATAAATGAAGTATTTTATAAAATATATATTGAACACCCTTTTGTTGTAAATTCTGCATATTTATCTTCAAAATAAATTGAACATAAAAAGAAACTTGAAGATAAAACATATTGTTTCTTATCCTTATCCTAATTCTAAAAGTCTTACAATACCAAATATCAATTGAATCTCGAAAAAAGTACCAGCTATTCTTTCAATATCATATGCAAACCGATCCGATAAAAGTATTTTCACCCGCTTTCAATGTTAGTTTATTCAAAGCGTAATAATACCATGCCCGCTGATAAGCAACAATCCTCGCAGAACGTAATTTTACGGGGCCCGCTTATAGTGTGTTAACATTGTTTTAAATTGTTTGGGATTTTTTGAATTATTTTTGTGTTGATTAAGGCGTTTACTCAGGTTTTGGCTAGTTTCTCCAATATAAAAGAGTTCGCAATTAGAGCAATTAATTTGATATACTAACTACTTGGTATGTAATTGGTATGTAATGTGATATAATAACTACTTGGTATGTAATTGTGATGCAACCCTTAGTTCAATTTTTACACAAATGAAATCTAAGTTCAATTTTGACCGGCTCAGGAATTTAGTATATCAAATTAATTGCTCTAATTGCGAACTCTTTTATATTGGAGAAACTAGCCAAAACCTGAGTAAACGCCTTAATCAACACAAAAATAATTCAAAAAATCCCAAACAATTTAAAACAATGTTAACTGAGCATATTAAAAATTTAAATCACAATATCGATTTTTTTAACCCTAAAATTTTACATTTTGAAGAGAATACAATTAAAAGAAGATTCGCTGAGGGGTTGTTTTTACAATTACATAACGACAAAGTGATAAACGCTTTGACAATACGGCCCTGAACGAAGCGAACACGTGGTTTCTTAATAGCGTGTCAAAATTCCTTAAAAAATAACAAAATCCCATCGCCTTTTAAATTTTCCAAAAAATATCAACACATGCTAAAAACTACTTTGAGAAAGTTGTGACATTTCTATCCTAAACTCCGAAGAGTAAATACATAGTTTCGACAACTTGTCAAGTTATCATGATTATTAGTGTGTTTTACCATTTGTGATGTTTGTGTTAAAAAATACATATCTTATCAATGTGCACATACTCATACCATGGATTAATAATGGTTTCATATGCTATATTAGGATACAAAATTGTAAGTGTTTTATTACTATTATTATTATTATTGTTTTTCCATGAAATTTCCTTTCATATAATTTATTTAGTTTCAATTTTTATAGTTAACTTGATTACCACTGAATGATGGCTAAGATGCTAGCCGAAACGTATGGATTTTAAATAAATAAAATTTTTTAAAAAAACTCATACTATTTTTATTGATGTTACGCCCGAATATTAAACTCAAATTAAACATATATATCAACATCAAATTCAAGAATATTCAAAAATATATATATATATATATATATATAGGTGTGTATACAATATAAATTTCCATAGATAAGTATTCTGTATAAGTTGTTGATAAATGACAACAAAAAAATATTTAAAAACCATGCATAAACTTTTTGATAGTACTGACCATAGCTAGTAACCTTTGTGCTATATTTTCCAGATGGTGGTATATACATTTTCTGTCCATTAGCATAAGCAGAACCTTGTCGTCTACTTTCAGATGATGCAACATTACGTGTTCTTTTTATTGGTGAAGATTCAAATGTAATTGGTGTATGCCTCTTGAAATTGGAACTTTTAATAGTATTATATTCAGGTTCAACTATCTAAAAAATAAAGTATTGAAATCATAATTTCTGCAAATACAACAATTAGGATTAAATGTCAATAAAAGAAAGATAATTTTCAATAGTTGCACATATAGAATAGTAAATTCAATATTTTGAAAGCTTGATGTCTCGGTTCTTATTATTAATCTTTAACATAAATAATAATTTAGTGTGAAATCAAGTATGAAGATTTTATGCATAAATTTAAAACCCTTCAGACACAATTTATAAAAATTTATTTTGAAGAAAGATAATGGTTATTGAAGTGTTTACTAACTCTTTGTCTTTTTGAACCAGGTAAAATCCAAGACAAAGTAATTTGACTTTTGTAACTAGGTGGTGTATGAAATAAATCTTTTATTAAAATGTTGATATTTGAAGTAGTCCTTAATGCCGCCACTTTCAATTGATTCTCTTCACTTTTTAGTTCTGCATCCGTTTTTCCCTGTAACAAAAAAATCACATTTTTTAAATGATATTTATATGATAATAAAGTAACTTTACTTAAAATCTACCCTACAATCAGACACTATGTGCAGATGTATGCAAAATTCGTGATCAATGTTTTAGCCAGAAAGTTCAAACAATTTTGAAAACTAAAAAATTCTTCATAATTTATAAAAAAAAACTTTTGTCATAATTTTAATGAAACTTTGAATGGCAAAGATGTTTATTAACCTAACAAACATCCTAAAATATTATGTACCTAAAAAAGTGAATTCATTATAAAAATTCATTGATTATTGGAATAATGAGCCACGTTTTTTGGACGTTAAACGATGTCATAAGAGTTCTTACAATTAGTAAAATACACTATTATAAAATATTATAATTTACACATATCAACAAGTTTATGAAAATCACCTAAAACACACACAGCAAAATACAACATACACAGTTATTTCTTTTATTTGAACTTTACTGATTTAAAAGCATAAAAATTCACTATTAACATCTGTGAATTAATTAGGTTCTATACTAATTTCTTTTTAGTTAAATTGATTGATTAAGTAAAAATAATGACAATTTTGTTCAAATATATTGATATAGCGTTATGTCTATTTTTATTATTAATTATTGTCCAAAATATGCAGCATACCTTAAGAGCATCCTTCAATATTTTAATATAAGCCTGCACTCCTCTGGCAAAATATTGTAATCGCACTCTAAAATCTTTCAATGCTTCTCCTTGCATAGATTCTTCAATGACAGCAGTAGTTTTAGAAGCCATTCTCATTAAAGAATGATATGTGTAAAGCAAACATTCAACATGTGAAAATTGCAAAGATGGAGACTCTGTAGTTGTATCACAGTCAGGAGGTATTGGCATGTAATCCTAGAACAAAATAACTATTAATTGTAATTTTATTATGTCAATTTTATTCTGAAATCTGTTTTTTTTACAAACAATAAGCAGAAACTATTGACAATAAAATATATGACATTATTAACTAAAAAATAACCTCACCCAAGAGCGTATCTACTATGAATATAGCATATAATAATAGAAACAACAAAACAAAATTTAAAATAATCAATAAAATACAAGAAAATAAAAGTATTTAACTGGACTAAATGGGGTCCTGTGGCAATTTTCTTTTAAACCTGGCCTTATATATTTGTATTTTATTGTAATTTGATAGTTCAGAATTTCAGTTTAGGGGAGAATAATAATATTTGAAGAGTTGATCTACTTGTTATCTTTCGTTCTTTATGTGTATTATCCAATTCAATTTCCTATCCAAGTGAAAATTTTGAATATGCGAGACAAAGTAATTGGCCTGTAGGAAAATAATAGATGGGAGTATTTTCTTGGTTTAGGTATAAGGGTTTTTCGCACTTTTGAAAAACCGTGAAAAAGTTTTCATTCTCAATATAGAAATGAGTGCAAGTTCTTTTAATACTTTAACACCTTGAAGACCGCATGACCACCGATGAGCACGCGATATGGATTATCTGGAATAGACAATATTTGGTGCGGCCTCTACGAGTAAAGCACGATTATTGATGCGGCTCGCCACTCGCTGAAAGATTACGTAAGTAATTTTCTAAAAAAACATTTTTATAATTTATTATTAAGGTCTATATGCACGCAGTGTTAAATTTTGGTCAATTGTATGTAGTCAGTGTAAAAAGTCTCGGAAATTAGCATTAAATTATCCACGTCATTGATCAATAAGAAAATGCGCGAGTTCATCAACATGAGTGCTCAAGCTGTTCGAATTCCAGACATTCTAAGTTCAGACCTCCAACAGGTTGTTAAAGTTCAAAACATTGTAATTGATAACTTTGTTTAAACCTATTTTTGTTAGGGGGTTGTTAATAATAATAAGCTATTAAAAATTGTATAAAATTTTCAATAGACAAAGTTAGAAGAGAAAGAAAATAGATTATATATAAAATCAGCACAGTAAATTAAAAAAATACAAACCAATAAAACGTTGTATACTCTTTGAGCTCTCTTTTCCGGAATATCTAATGAATGGCAATGCACCATCAGTTCTGATAAAGCCTTGAGTAAGTCCAATTGTACTTCTGTGCTGCTTGTATTTAGTAGAACATCTTTTGATGAAGTCAACTGATTGAATACAGGAAGCACTTTATCACATATGAATGCCACAAATCGAGATGAATCCACTTGAGACTATAAATATCATCAGAAAAACTTCAGTGCATACAGTAAAATGTAAAGATTAACCTATATTGAACCAATAATTAACTTTCTGAAGGGTAAGTTATAGTAAACGAAAAAAAGACTGGTCGTGCATGTCATCGTGCCTTAAGGCAAATTGCTGGAACTTCCCGTATCGTAATGAAATAGTCGAAAATTTTTAAATGTTTCCAAATACATATTATTATGAATTCTATAACTTTCATTATTCGTATTTTGTAGACAAAATATAAGAGCTTATATATTGTACGTTTATATATGTTTACATGAAAAGTAAAAAAAAAAACAAGCAGTGTTAGAATTATAGGACCTTATTTCACTTTTCAGAGAATTATATGTATACTGAATTACAAAGTTCAAATTATTTCGTGTATATAAGTGAGTTTTAGAATTTTAGCTATGAATTATAATTAAAATCCGATATTTGAAAAACATTTTTTTTTTGTTGAAATCTTAAAATATTTTTTTTTGCTTTTCTAAAAAAGTAGTAGATTATTCATACTCACAATACAAGCAAAATGTTTTTTGTATCATTCGAATCGGATGCTGCGTTTTCTCAAGAACTAAAATTTTAGCACTTTTTATTCCATATCTTCGAAGCCGCTGCACCTGTCTTCCTCAAAAACTAATCAGCGCGTCTTCTCATAAATATGTATCGAATGTTTTTTGAATCATTGAAATCGATTAATCCGTACGCCCGAAATCGTCGACGAAACATCGACATACACACACATACTCATCCATTTTTTTTTAGGTATGCCAAATGTTCAGAAACCTCTGATACGAAAAGATATGCAAAAATTTTCATTTTCGGTTTTTGGACGATTACTGTAACTTACCCGTCGGGAAGATAAAAATTATAATTTTTACATATCTTTACGTTTCAAAGGTTCCGAATACCTAAATTTTGGCATATTTTAGAAAAAATGAATGTATGTATGTGTATGTTCGGACACAAATTGTCATCGACGAATTTGGGAACACAAATCAAATGATTTGAATAGTTTAAAAATCATTCGATTCGTATTAACGGGGAGGCGTGCTGATTATTTTTGTGCAAAGGTAGGCCGACCGTTTCGAAACTACGGGACAAAAAGTACCAAAAATGACAATTCAGTTTTTGAGATAACGGAGCGTCCAATTTGAATGATTTAAAAACCATTTTATTTGAATTGACGAAATAAAGAGCTGATAACATTTTTGAGAAGGCAGGTCTAGCGGTTTCGGAGATCCAATAAAAAAAGTAAAAATAAGGATATATGGCGAACAAAAATTAACATTGGACATAAGCACATCAAAATATTAGATATTTTTTAGAGATCTCATAATAGAAACAAATTTTGTAAACATTTGTATGGGTACCGTACCAATGTTTATCCGTTAACTTTGGAACGTGGGGCAATTATTCGGGATCCAAATCTGATTTCGGCATACTTAAAAAAATGAGTGTGTGTGTGTATGTGCGGATACAATTTTTCGTTGACGATTTAGAGAGTACTGCTCATCCGATTTGAATGATTCTACTAATGGAGATTGGGGCTGATTAGTTCTTGGAAAAGGTCAATCCATTTTAATGGCTTTTTAATTAATTATTTAATTTTAATTTTCATTCTCTGCACTCTTTGTTTCGTATCTCAGAAACGGCTGGACCGACCTTTCCCAAAAACTAATCGGCATATTTTTCTATCAATAGGAATCGATTTTTTTTAATTTATCCACACTTACAAACATACATACATACACATATTCATTTTGTCTGAAAGATGCCAAAATGTGCAGAAACCTCTGAAATGTAAAGATATGCAAACAGTTTCATTTTCTTTTTATGAACAATTACTATTACTTACCCTACGGAAAGTTAATAATTACAAATAACAATAATAAAAATTGAGATAGAAAATAAGAAAATTTCAAGTTGATCCGATGATTACTTTGAGTTATTGGACTCTTACCAGCGCGTTGACGCATGTGGAAGGATCGATACTTATCCTCAAGATAATTCTCCCTCACCTCCTGATATTTTAAAAGCTTTTAAACCGATTTACGACGATCTCAGCAATGACAATTTACTTTCAAGATGTGTAGTTCAAGACTGAATTCATAATCAGAAAAAATTAAAAGGTTCAACCAACTAGTGTAAAAAATATGCCTAAAAACCGAGAATACTAGTTCTACTATCGTACAAATTGCTGAATACATATACATGATCATTATTATTGATTATGGATACCCTGGGACCTAATTGTGGGTATAATTCCCATTGGTATGCTGAAAAATTGGATGCTGCACGTGTGAAAGTGGCAGATCAGCGCGCCAACGAGAATACTCGGGAGGCCAGAATGCTTCGTAGGCAACAGCAAATGAAAATTTTGGAAACTTGCACAATGACTGAATGAACTATTATATGGCTCAGAAATAGATGACTCGGTTTAAGTAATTCAATAATTAGAATTTCTGTACGTAAATCCAATGTGAAACTTTAAACGCGTTTTTCTCAAAACTATGTTTTTTGAACCGGTGACCACAGTAACTCAAAAAACCGCTTAGTAAATGTTAATAAAATTTATACAGCTTAAATGAATAAAACTCATTCATTTGTCGCTAAGTTATACCAAAACATTTTTTTTTAATTTTCAAATTTTTTTCCATGCTATTTCCATACAAAACTTTGATTGAATTGCGCTCTATCTAAACGTTAATATTAAGAGCTAAAACTTTCAGAGAATTGTTTTTTCTCTATTTGGAACCATTTGAGCCCCTGGAAGCAAGGAAATTCGAAAATGACCATCTTAAGGACCACCCTAATATATATATATATATATATATATATATATATATATATATATATATATATATATATATATATATATATATATTAGGGTGGTCCTTAAAATAGTTATTTTCGAATTTCCTTGCTCCCAGGGGCTCAAATGGTTCCAAATAGATAAAAAACAATTCTCTTAAAATTTTAGCTCTTAATATCAACGTTTAGATAGAGCGCAATTCAATCAAAGTTTTGTATGGAAATAGCATGGAAAATTTTTCAAAAATTTTAAAAATGTTTTTTAAATGTAATTTAGCGAACAAATGAATGAATAAAACTCATTCATTTGTCGCTAAGTTATACCTAAAACATTTTTTTTTAATTTTCAAAAATTTTTCCATGCTCTTTCCATACAAACTTTGATTGAATTGCGCTCTATCTAAACATTAATATTAAGAGCTAAAACTTTCAGAGAATTGTTTTTTATCAATTTGGAACCATTTGTGCCCCTGGGAGCAAGGAAATTCGAAAATGACCATTTTAAGGACCACCCTAATATATATACATATTAAAACAGTATCTATGCCTCAAAATAAAATTGAAGTGTGTTATAATATTGAAATAGAAGTTTTTTAATACATGCATATAAAAATAAAGTTTTGTTTATCTATCTGTTTGGGCTAATCTTCAGATTCTTTTATTTTTTAATTTCTATTACATATTGAATAACGTATTAAGGCTGCATATTTTTCAACTTTTCAATTGGCAATATCTCACAAACAGTGATTCTACTGAAGCAGAAGTTTAAAAACTTTTTAGAAAATTTTATAATAAAATGTAATAAAAAAAAAGTGCCTTACATATTTTTTTGGTAGTTCATATGGTTTCAGTGGAAAATACCAATTTCCAGCTAAAAATTATTCAGAAGTTTAATGTTTATTTTGACTGAGCCATAGTACAGTATGGACATACTGCACATGTTAGTATTGAAGTCTAATAAAATACAATTATGTATTTTGATTAATTATGAATATAAAGTTATTAGTGTATTTATCCTGACATAGCAATTAGTAATCAATCAATAAAACGGAAAAATGTGTTACAGCAGATATGTAAATTGTTTGTGTAGTGTTTTTATAAGATGATATAAACAAATTGGAATATAAAGATTTAGCTACACAAGTAAACACCCAAAGTAAATTACTTGGCTTGTTAAAATGTAAAATGTTAAAAAACGTAAATAAAAGATGATAGTCTACATACCGAAAAATATGGCATTGCAATAGCAAGACATTGCATTAGTCGTTCCCTGTGGTCATCCTCTTCTCTATTAACTTCAAAGTTTCCATCGAGTTCACTTTGTTCAACAACAATGTCTACGAGTTGCTTGTGACCAGAAACAGCTTTACCTAAGCGAGTTGATGAGAGAATGGACATCAGTGTATGAAACTCTTCACATGTCACATCCTAAAATGTAAAAAAATATGTGCATAAACATACATATATACACACACACAAATATACATACATATTATATTATATATATATATATATATATATATATATATATATATATATATATATATGTTTGTTTTATATTTGAAAAGGAAAAATTTGATCAGGAAAGAAAACCCGACTTATTTTTATATATATACATAGAAGATAATCTATTTGCAATTATTTAAAACAATTGCAATTATTGATTATTTTTATTACTCGAATTTTTAATTGCGGTGCGTGAAGTTCCAGCAATATGCATTAGGGCACGATGCCATGCACCACTAATATTCTTAGCTATAAACCTTGCGGAGCCCGAGGCCTTTCCAACGAATGCAAAATTGTCGAAATCGGTTCGTGCGTTCTGGAGTTATTTCATCAGGAAGGAAAACCCGACTTATTTTTATATATATAGAAGATATATATATATATATATATATATATATATATATAGTCATGGATTTTTTCAATAAATTGATACATGTTGATCTTTTCCGAACAATAAATCCAATAAATAAATGTTTTTTGTAGATGTTTAACTACGACGATCCGGAATTAGATATGTTCCATCATCAGGTTTCTTCCGTCTAAAATAATTTTTTATATACACTAACACTATTAATAACAAAGAATACAGTTACAAAAACTTTTTTTTATAAAGCAATGGATTATGTACCAGGCAAAAGTAAAAAAAGGAATATATAAAATAAATAAAATTGAATATCAAACATTATTTACCTACAATATCGATCTATGTGCTTTAAAAAAAAAGTGATATGGACATATAGATGAAGTGGAAAGTGGTATTTAGCATTAAGTTGTTAAATACAGTTAAAAATTAGTGATATAGACATAGATTAGAAGTTAAAAGTGGCAATTAGCCTTAAGGGATTAAAAATTAGCTATAGTTATTTTCATAATGAACATTTTTTACCAAAAATATTTTTTATGATAATACGTTTGCCGGGTCAGCTAGTATAAATATGTATATATATATATATAAATATATATATATATATTTATTAGGCTTGCACCAAATATTCGATTACTAATCGGTATTCGGCACCCGCTCAGCGACAGCATTGTTGGTGTTTTATCTTTTATGCGAAAAAGCTAGCGATGGATATGTCTTTGGTTGTTTAGTTTACATAATGTGATTTGAATAAATGACTTCATTATCTTATATATAAAACTAGAGCTCTCTTTCAAATGTCTTAGTAAAACTCGAAAACGGCTAAACCGATTTGGCCAGTCTTAGTCTTGAAAAATTCGTGCCGATCCAGAGATGGTCGGAAAGGTGAGATATTATTTCAAAATCGCGTAGAAACTTTACATTTTTAGTTTGAAATTTTTTGTAGAAGCGTAATTTAAGTTCATTCATTTGTAGTTCAATTGCGTTTAATAGGATGTTTTAAGTGAATATTATTCAATTATGATTGAATTGTAGTAAGTAGATTTGTTTGTAGTTTTATTTATATACAAAAACGTCAGTAAACCGGCCGCAAGTGTTACTAGAGACTCAAAATATCAACTTTTTTGAAATGTTAATATGAAAACGCACTTTTTGGCATAGTTTTCTCAAATACGGTGCTCTGAAAGATCTCATTTGTATAATTATACACTCATTGGTATTTATAAAACAATTTCTAGGTTCTATTATTTTTTATTTATGTTATTTAAATTCAGAACCTAAATTTGGTATCGATCAAATGGATTTTGTCGAATAACATTTTCCCAGTTATAATTTCCCAGAATTTATCGAAGAATAGATAGTAATATATGGAGGTCCGGGGTTAAAAAGGTCCAGCACCGAAAGGTCAAAAATCAGTGAAGTTAAGCATTGTTTAACAACAATATTTGAAAGTAAAGGAAAAAAGATGTATAACCTTGATTTGAAAACGGTAATCTTTGAAATGGGGGAGATAAACGGTAAATTTTCTTCCGTTGATAGTTTTTTTAGCATTAGTTAAAAATGTAATTATTTTGTAAAATACTTTTAAAATTATAATAAGGCTTTAAACCTTTTTGCCACCTGCCCGTTTCAAGTTACCCCGCCTATAGGGTAAAAAGGTC
The DNA here is from genome assembly GCF_003426905.1 of Ctenocephalides felis. NCBI lineage: Eukaryota > Metazoa > Arthropoda > Insecta > Siphonaptera > Pulicidae > Ctenocephalides > Ctenocephalides felis. The sequence goes on from NW_020537646.1 coordinate 53,928,435, forward strand.
TAGATAACAAATTTTTGAAAGACATCAAAAAAGCACATTTCTACAATGATGAAGTAGAAGGCAGTTTACTGAACGTAGTCAGATAATTGTTCAGTTGATATGTGTTATTTGTTGTGATATAATTATTATGGTTTTCACAATACAGTTTATATTTGCTCAAAGTCAAATTGGACCTTTGTGCCTGGCCCTGCTCTACATATATACCATTTATTAAATTTACTTTAATTCATCGAATGTTACTTGAAACTTTTCAAAAAGCAGGTCAAAGAAGAAATACTTAATTCATTTTCTATCTCTCCTCGCAAAAATTTGAAAATTTTGTATAAGTTCAGTAGTATTATTTACAATTATACACAAAATCTAGAATCCAACAAGAATCTGAAAAACTTGAAACGTAATCAATAAGTCAAAAGACCAAAAAAGACTTGGTTAGATTATTCTATACTATGTTTTCTATAGAAAGTGTATAAATCTTCCAGTTTGATTGTGTTGACAAAATATAGACAAGCTAATGGGGTTTATTGTTTTTATAATACTTCATTGTATGGAGCATTGAAACACATCCTTATACACTTAATTAATTAAGTATTAATTAATAAATTAATTAAGTATTAATTAATTAAGTATTAATTAATTAATTAAGTATTAATTAATTAATTAAGTATTAATTAAGTATTAATATTTTTGATTCTCTAGAAATTGTTTAGAATTCAATATGAATCATTCAATGGTTACACGCATGTGTTGTATCAATACTATAAAGTCATTCATTATACTCAATCTAAGCAATTCCAAATAAGGAGCTATTATTATTGGTTCTTTATTGCAAAATATACAAATAATATGTTTGATCATTTTTATTTGTTTTATTGATTAGCATTCCTAATATATAAGAAATAATATTGAGTTTATAAAAAAATATTAAATGTTTATAAAAGAATCGCTTTTTTCATTATTTTACCATTTATTTCCCTATCACATGTGGTATTCAAGTATTCTGTATTCGGCCGAATAGTATAAATGGTGCCAAATATTCTAAATAACAAAAAGTAGCCGAACAGTGGTTGCTAGCCTAGGTATAAAACTTGAATAAATATGTAGCGCGTTAGTAATATAACAGTTACTGATAGTAATTACATTAATACAAACAAGCCTAAGCGCCAAAAACCTGTCGAATATTCAATATTCAGTCTTTGGAGCATGCCAAATATACTATTCATTGCAAGCCTAATATATATATATATATATATATATATATATATATATATATATATATATATATATATATATATATATATATATATATATGATGATAGTTTTGTCAACACTGATACATACTATATATATATATATATATATATATATATATATATATATATATATATATATACTAGCTGACCCGGCAAACGTTGTTTTGCTAAGTAAGGTATATTCTAAACAATTTCTAGAGAATGAAAAATATTAATACTTTAAGTGTATACGGATGTGTTGTATGAATGCTATATACAATGGGGTATTATAAAAACAATAAACCCCATTAGTTAATATTTTGTCTGGAAGTTTTATACATTTTCTATAGAAAACATGGTATAATCCAATCCAAGTCTTTTTTGGTCTTATTGATTACGACTTATTGATTACGTTTCAAGTTTTTCAGATTCTTTTTGGATTCTGGATTTTGTGTATAATTGTAAATAATACTACTGACCTTATACAAAAATTTCAAATTTCTGTGATGAGAGATAAAAAATGAATTAAGTATTTCTTCTTTATCTTGTTTTTTGAAAAGATTCAAGTAACATTCGATGAATTAAAGTAAATTTAATAAAAAGTATATATGTAAAGCAGGGCGAGGCACGAAGGTCTAATTTGACTTTGAGCCGTATAAACTATGTTGTGAAAACCATAACAATTATATCACAACAAATAACACATATCAAACGAACAATTATCTGACTACGTTGTTAGAAAACTACCTTCTACTTCATGTCTTTCAAAAATTTGTTATCTAGACATTTTTATCCTATAGGCGGGGTAACTTGGAACGGCCAGGTGGCAAACAGGTTTATGTCTTATTTCAATTTTAAAGGTATTTTTCAAAATATTTACATTTTTAACTAATGCTAAAAAACTACCAACGGAAGAAAATACTTTTATTATGGATTTTCAAAGATTACCGTTTATCTCCCGATAGCAAAGCCATAAGAATCAAGGTTATAGCTGATTATACATCTTTTTCCTTCTACTTTAAAATATTGTTGTTAAACAATGCTTAACTTTACTGATTTTTGCATATAGGTGGTGGACCTTTTTAATCCCGGACCTTCATACATTACTATCTATTCTGCGATAAATTCTGAAAGGTTCTGAATTTAAATAACATAAATAAAAAATAATATAACCTAGAAAATGTTTTATAAATACCAATGAGTATATAATTATACAAATGAGATCTTTCAGAGCACCGTGTTTGAGAAAAATATGCCAAAAAGTGCATTTTCATATTAACATATCAAAAAAGTTTACATTTTGAGTCTCTAGTAACACTTGCGGCCCGTTTGCTAACGTTTTTGTATATAATTAAAACTACAAAAAAAAACTACTTACTACAAATTTATCATAATTAAATAATATTCGCGTAAAACATCCTATTAATCGTAATTGAACATCATCTGTCAAAAGCATTTGACATTTCACGAAATTGCCACCGTCCATTGTTTTATTTAAATTACGTTTCTACAAAAATTTTCAAAGTAAAAATGTAAAGTTTCTACGCGGATTTGAAATAATTTCTCACCTTTTGGACTTTCTCTGGATTGGCACGAATTTTTCAAGACTAAGACTGGCCAAATCAATTCAGCCGTTTTCGAGTTTTATTCGGACATTTGAAAGAGAGCTCCATTTTTATATATAAGATATATATATATATATATATATATATATATATATATATATATATATATATATATATATATATATATATGATAGTTTTGTTGACGTTGATACATATTTGGAATATTTTTGCAGCCCAATCGTCGAACTAAAAAATAAATTAAATAGAAGAATTATTTATTCCATTAAACGTTTTGACACTTGTGTGCCATCATTCAGTAATCTAAAAAACATTACATAAATACAAAGTTGATAATAAATATAAATATATAAAAAGGAGAAAACTATACATAACATACCAAACCAGGAAAAACAACAAAAAAAATTAATTAATGATGTAAAATTTATTGAACACTAAATTTGTGTAAAAGAATAATATACTAATATATTAATAACAAGGAATTGAAGGCGCACATATTGCTCTAATGTAAGGATAAGAATTATCATTCAAAACAAAACGAATCAAAGATAGTTTTTTTTTCCAAAAAGTCTTATCACTTAACAAAATCCTATATTTCATGTTTTTAATAGCGGTGCATTATGAACACTGATCAAGGTTACGCAGCAAGTATAGTGATGGAGTGGGAGTGCAGTGTGAGAAACGAAAGAGGAATGAGAAATATAACGAACGAAAGATTCTAAAACTGTATAGAATTACTTTTCATGAAATTTATAATGACTTTGTAACTGTCATGTAAGAGTTGAGAGGTATTACCTTTGTTGACACAAGAAGTATTAAGGGATATAAGTAAAGACTCAACGATCTTTCTAAGGTCACAATTTTTTTCTCAATGTATAGGATGGAAGGATTTGACATGTTAAAATTGTGGTTCAAGTTAATCATACGTTCTGAAAGCATAGTTTTGAATTGATTTGGGTTTCTAGAATTATACATATGTTGATTAACCCTCTTGTATATATATTGGAAACTTTCACCAATGTAACAACTATTGCAATCATAGCAATCCAACCTGTAAACTGAATCAATAACCCTATCAGCGAGAAATTGCTTAAGAAAGGTAAACACATAACACCTTTATATTTATCTAAAGAGGAAGAATTAGATTTTGACAAAGAATTGTTAAGGTAGGAAGAACTGTTTAAATTGCTTTGTAAAAACTCTAATCTATTTTTAATGACTTTATTATCTAAATATGAAGGATAAGAATTATTATTCAAAACAGAACGATTTAAAGATAGGTTTTTTTCCAAAAAGTCTCATCACTTAACAAAATGGCCCTATCTATTAAGGAGATGACAACTGATATTTTGATAGATCGATCTATCTTTAGTTCACAATCTTTGTAAAACTGTGCCAATGAAAATTGTATTTGACTTTGGGTGCCTAGCTTTTATTTCAGAGAATCTCGAATTGAAAATGAGACATTGAGTATTTGACCATATAGGTAAAAGAGGTTAAATGAAATTAAAAACAATAACAAATATTTCTGTATCAAGACAATAACTTGAAAATTTTGAACATATTTCGATAGTTGGTTGTTTGATATGTGTATATGCTATAATGTATATGCAGTTTTTGATTTTTCACAGTATATTTACTCAAAGTCAAAAGTAAAAAAAAAACTGATATGAGATATTTCACTTGATGATGCATCAAGCTCAAAAATCAATAACAAAAGTAAGTGCACTATATGCCACCATCTTGTAACAAAATCGCAATTTTGTTTAGATTTTTATTTATATGTATTACATAGCCATTCGTGATCTGATACAGCTAGTAATTATATAAAACAAACATTTTTAAAACTATAATTTGGAACGTTTAAAAATATATATTGAACTAACAATTTGAAACTACTTTTATGAAGAGAGTTCTTAAATTGTAAGAACTGAATAAATCGTGTGTTTTACAAATATGTATGCTCCCGGCAGTGCTATTTTTGTACATTGCTCATATTCTTTTAATAATATATATGTTGTAAGAATTTTTGTAATGGAATTGAAAATTTTCACAAAACTAATATTATAGTTGATCACACAGGTCTTGACTGGTTTACGTAACTATGTCCCGGGACAAATTTTGCCACCTAACTTACCAAAGTAAAATATTTAAAAAAATATATTAGTTTATTAATATCAGTTGTGTTTGCTCCAAGTTTGTAATAACTTACTAAACATTGTGCACTCAAGTTAAGTAGCAAATGGATATGTTATTTAAATATGGAATTGTTAAAAATGAATCAATATCAAAAAAAAATATTTTTAATAAGTTTAACTAATGCATTACTATATATAAAAATTTTAGTATCTATTATTTTAAATTTGCACAATATTTAACTCTGAAATTGGTATTTGTATTCAATATATTAAAACTAACCTGCAAAACTTTTTTACAGTTTTCTATTAATTGATCTTCAATATCTTTAGTCAGAATATCACTACCAAGCTGTTTTATTTTAGTTGATAAAAACTTGATGCACCGTTCACGTACTATATCCTCTCCATGCAGTATTTGATTAAATATCCCAGCAAATGCACCCTATATAATTTATAATTTTAATTATATATTATGTGATTTTAATATGCCTACAAATAATGATTCATGAAGAGTTATTTAAATACAGAAATAATTTAAGTCTACTTATAAACATATCAATTTATAATGTAAAGGGTATGGGCGTGTTTCCATACAGAATTGGCCCCACCCTGGTGTTTAAATAATTTTGATGCCATTTTATAGGTATTTTCGAGAAAATCCGATATACCAAATTTCAAATCCGTAGCTCATCATTTGGCCGAGATATCAGTGAAAACATGTGAAAGTGGCCCCTTTTTTCAAACTCACTTTTTGTAGGAAATATGAAAGATATCGAAAAAATGTTAACGTCATTCTATTTATACTGATCTTGTCTATGTTGTTCATAACAAATAATCTAAAAAAATTATTTATTAGTGCGAGAAAAAGTGAAAATAATTTTTTGTTTAGAATTTTCGGATAGTGCGGTTGTTTGGACTAATTTTTAATTAGCACCATTAGAAAGGCTATTGAATTTTCTTTTGGTGTGCAAAATTTTGTTTTATTTCATGTAGTAGAACACATTCAAAAGTAGAAAAAACCTGAGCAAGTACACGCTCACGCTCATATAGCACCCGTGTAAGTCGTCTCTCATTCGCAACGACTAGCAACAGCATTGCTCGCCGCGCGTCTTGATAAATTAAAACATTTCTAATAAAACACAAGATATATACATTTATATTTTAAATAATCATATATTCATATGTATATGTCTAATAATAACTATATCGTTAAATAATTAAATATATATTATTTATATATTGCACAAGTATATTATATGATTTAATCATCATTAATAATTAACTAATTAATTATTACTTGTTAATTAAGTATTAATTATTAGTAAATATTAATTAATAATTATCACTAAATAAATAAAAAATAGGTTGATAAAAAATATACATAATAATAGTATATCGGTATATGATTTCTATTCATACTATAGCAATGTATAGAATTGAAAGTATACTAAGTTAGTCTGAAAATATATTAAATAATATCTTTAAGTTTTATAAATTAAATAATATAGAAAATATAGTAAATAGAATATCTCTTCCTATGATTACTAATAACAATTGTTGAACTACTGTACTATTGTGTATCATTCTTAATTAAAACGATATTTGAAATTTCGCGGCATTATAATTATATATTGTATTGTTATAAACTATAACTGAATTATATACTAATCAAATTAAATTGACACTAAAATATAAGAAAAGTGCAAAATCGGCTGGTATAAAGGTGTGGACCACACAAAAATTAAAAAAAAAACAATATTTATTCAATAATTATTAAAAACTTCGTGATTAGTTGAATTCGAAAAATATATTAATTTTATTCTATCTGTATTTTATCTTTTGTGTGGATTATGCATAGACAATAGTGCAGTAGTTCAATAATTATTATGAGTATTTATAAGTAGAGTAATTCTATTCAATAGAATATATTTTGAATATATAATCTTTAATTTAAATAATAATATATATTATTTAATTTAAAAAAAAAAAACTGCAAGATATTAATATATTTATGTCTAACTTAGTATACCATACTTGCATTTGTATACATTGCTGTAGCATGTATAGTAATTCTATTATTAAGTATATTTAGTAATACTATTATTATGTATATTTTTTATCAATCTATATTTTATTTATCTAGTGGTGTTAATAATTAATAAATTATTAATGATGATTAAATCATATAATATACTTGTGCATTATATAAATAATATATATTTAATTATATAAAATTGTGTTTTATTAGAAATGTTTTAATTTATCAAGACGCGCGGCGAGCAATGCTGTTGCTAGTCGTTGCGAATGAGAGACGACTTACACGGGTGCTATATGAGCGCGAGCGTGTACTTGCTCAGGTTTTTTCTACTTTTGAATGTGTTTTACCACATGAAATAAAACAAAATTTTGCACACCAAAAGAAAATTCAATAGCCTATCTAATGGTGCTAATTAAAAATTAGTCCAAACAACCGCACTATCCGAAAATTCTAAACAAAAAATTATTTTCACTTTTTCTCGCACTAATAAATAATTTTTTTTAGATTATTTGTTATGAACAACATAGACAAGATCAGTATAAATAGAATGACGTTAACATTTTTTCGATATCTCTCATATTTCCGACAAAAAGTGAGTTTGAAAAAAGGGGCCACTTTCACATGTTGCCATGTCACGGCCAAATGATGAGCTACGGATTTGAAATTTGGTATATCGGATTTTCTCGAAAATACCTATAAAATGGCATCAAAATTATTTAAATACCAGGGTGGGGCCAATTCTGTATGGAAACACGCCCATACCCTTTAGGAAAATATTTTTAAAATTCATCCCAGCTCAAAATTCAATTACAATTACTAATACTTTAGCGGTTACGTTTGTAAATCAAAAATTGGAAATATGAAATTAAAAATTTAAACATAATTTGTTATTTGCATCCCAAGAAAAATAACTTTATCTACAAACCTGTGGATCCGATTTTAAAACTGCAAGTAATGAATTTTGGACAACAATCAACTCAAGAGAATCTTTAGATTGTAGAAGTTGTGCCAAAATATCAGCAACCTTTTGAGTATACTCTTTATTATCTTTGCAAAATGCAGGTAGATCTTTGGTAGCTTGTTTTCTAATCTATAATACAAAAAATGTAATTCAATTCAAACTTCAGTTACCAATTAAATTTATAATACTTACTGCGACATCAGTATCACTACAAAGATTTAGTTGCGCCCCCAATGCCATATCAGCATACATAGGAAAATGTTTAAACAGTCGAGCTATAAATTGTGAAGCTAACCTTTTTTCTTTCTGCTCTCCTTTGACAGCCTCAAGAATTGCTAAATACTCTGCTTCATGCTTATTTTGGGAAAAAACAAGTATACGTTTCAATTTTAGCTACTCCTATATATAGATAAAACAAAGGATATCTTACTTGGTCAATTTTGTCTTTAGCGGATTCCAAAATATCAAAATATTTATAAAGCTTTTCAATATTATCCACCGACATATTAATAAACAGCAATAAAATTATTGTAAATTAATTCTCACAACTACAGAAAATAAATGAATTATTTTTCGAAGAAGAAAATCACGAAATTCATCAAATGCTTATATGTCTAATTGTTTTTTAAGAAATTTCGAACGAAAACCTCAGATTAAACCCACTCGAAGAGCAAATGCATTGACTAAATTCTGTAAAATGGCGAATGTGCAGTGCTGCCATGGGTTTGTTCGGAGTGCAGTCACCGACAGCGACCCGCAACCGGCAAACGCATGCGCAGATCGTTTTGACCGTTCGATGTGTCCAAACCATTTATGCTTATTTATCTATGCGGACGGTCGTGTGAAAGTGAATGCTCTCGCGTCAAATTATTATACTGTGTATGTAAACCATAATCAAAGTATGAAATTAATGTAGTTTTTACAAACATTAAATAAGTGATATTTTATAACAGTGTACTTAACTTGTATAGTAATTAGTGTGTTGACATTACAAATTTTTGTGTCACCCTTATGGGGGCACAATGAACAAAGTTTCTCTTACCAAAACAAATAATATATTACATGAAGATTTGCAAACATGTTCGGATCAAATCACAGAAAAATTAGGTCTCAATTTATCAAATAATTTGAACGGAAATTCGATTAATTGTCAAGAAAATATGGATATTGAACAAACTATTCCACAACCGATGCCTCGGAAAAGCGTGAAAATTCATATAGAAAATCCAACTAAGAAGACCCGGACCCCATCAGAAAACTCACTTTTGAACGATTCTTAATCTTGTTTAAATAATGTTCATCCTGTGTCGATTTCACACAACCAACAACCATCGACCTACAAACAAGGATCAAAAGTAATGAGCTTTGAAGAATGGATCGAGGTTAAGTACAAAAAACATAAAGCAAATAAACCTGCAGAGTATTGGTTAAACCCTACATTAACCAGCAATTCCTTTGAAATTTTAAATGAAGTTCAAGAGCCAACAGAGAAAGAAGTAGTATTAAAACCACCGCCAATTTTTGTCCATGATGTTAAAGACATCAGACCTTTGTCAATTTTACTAGAAACACACGCCAAAGGTAACTATACTAACAAAATTGTTGGTACAGATCAAGTCAGAATACAGTTGAGTTCTGCACAGCTATATAACAAAATTTTGAACCTTTTAAAAATTAGAAACGCCCAGATACACTCTTTTCAAAGCAAAACCAACCGAACATTTAAAGTAGTCATTAGAAATATTCACTTCAGCACCGATATAAAAGACATCAAAAATGAAATTGAATCTCATGGACACAAAGTTGTGTATATAGCCAACATCAAGCACAGATTTACTCGTGCTCCACTGCATATGTTCATGGTAGAATTAGAACAAAACATTAACAACAAAGACATCTTCAACATAGAATTTTTCAATAGAATTAGAGTTAAAATTGAGCCAAAAAATCCAACAAGAGAAATTGTACAGTGTACAAAATGTCAACGTTATGGTCACACTAAATCGTATTGTTTCAGAGACGCAAGATGTGTGAAATGTGCTGGCGATCATACCAGTAAAAAATGTGAATGGACAGATCGCATCAACAAAAACGTCAAATGCGTACTTTGTAATGAAAACCTCCCAGCCAACTACAAAGGTTGTAAGGAATACAAACAATTATTTGCTCAAAGATTTCCCTCAATTCGCACCAGATATTATCCAACAGAAAATACTATAAACAGACCGTCATATGTTCAATCTAATAAATCGTACGCGCAAGCCACAAACCCAATAGACCAAATTATCCCAGATCCAAATGTCTGCAACAAGCTAATTCCGACATTGCTGAGCTAAAATCTGTGATGAAAGATTTAGTAGGCCAAATTAGTATCATACTAAATTTACTAACCACCGTCGTTTCAACATTAAAATGTATAGTAACTCATTAATAATTGGAATCTGGAATGCCAATGGTCTTGCTCAACACAGGCAAGAATTAGAAATATTTTTAATAGAATACTAAATAGATATTATGTTGATCTCAGAAACCCACTTTACAAACTTAAACTATTTCAAATTAAACAATTATAATTTTTACAATACTAATCATCCGGATGGAACAGCTCACGGTGGAACTGCTATAATAATAAGAAAAAACATCAAACATTACCAAAACAAATCTATTAATGAGCATTTTATACAAGCCACATCACTAACAATTCAACAACAAACTGAAAAATTAACAATATCTGCAATTTACTGTCCACCAAAACACAAGATCACCTGTGAACAATTTGAAAATTTTTTCGGAACACTTCAGAGAAAATTCATCGCGGGAGGAGACTTTAATGCGAAGCATACCTTTTGGGGATCTCGACTGGCAAATCCAAGGGAGAACGAACTTTATAAAACCGTCCAGAAACACGGGCTAACGACCCTATCCACTGGCGAACCCACATACTGGCCGAGTGATCTGCGCAAATTACCTGATCTATTGGATTTCTGCGTCTTGAAAGGTATAGCAAATGAACACATTCAGGCTAAATCTTGTCTTGATCTAAGTTCTGACCACACACCGATAATAGTCACATACAGTACAAAAATTTTAGAAGACAAGAAAAATGATTTTTTAACTAACAAGTATACAAACTGGGAATTATTCCGGAATATTGTAGAGCAAAATCTTAACTGTAATATACCATTGAAAAACAAACATGATCTGAAAAATGCTGTTGATAAATTTAGTGCAATTGTAATAGACGCAGCTAGAAAAAGTACCCCCCCACAAATTAAAAAAAGAAAAAGATGGCAGCTAACCAGATCTCCACAAGACAAAACGCAATTGAACAGAATGTCTAAATTGATTAAACAACAGATAACAACGTTCAAAAACGACCAATTTTAAGACTTTTTATCCCATTTAACAATATCAGATCATTTGATTTGGAAAGCCACAAAAAACTTAAAACGTCCTGCCATTACTATACCTCCAATTAGAAAACCGAATAACACTTGGGCACGCAGTGATTTAGAAAAAGCAGAATATTTCTCGACTTACTTCAAGAAAGTTTTTACGCCAAATTCTTCAAAATCCTCGGAACAAGAAGAAAAATATATTTTTGATTCTTTGAAAGAAGTTCAGTCAAATTTTTCATCAAACATCATTATCAAAGTTCCAGAAATTACAAATGAAATCCGAAGGGCAAAATCTTCAAAAGCACCTGGCGTAGACAACATTAATATTAATATACTTAAAGAGCTTCCCTACAAAGCCTACTGTTTCATAACAATCCTGTTTAACAGTATAATAAGACCTAAATCATATCCCGATCAATGGAAAATTGCTTAAATCATAATTATTCCGAAGCCTGGTAAAAATCCGAATGAAGTCCAAAGTTATAGACCAATTAGTTTACTTCCAACGTTATCCAAAATATTTGAAAAGGTCTTAATTAGTAAAATAAAACCATTTATTTATGATAGCAACGTTATTCCTGAGCATCAATTTGGTTTTTTAGAAAAACATGGCACGCCAGAGCAAATTCATAGAATTGTCGACAATATAAACAAGGCTTACCAAAACAAGAACTACTGTTCAGCTGTTTTCCTCGATATTAGTCAGGCATTTGATAAGGTGTGGCATCCCGGCCTACTTTACAAAATAAAAAATGCATTGCCGATTGATATATACCTAATAATAAAGTCCTACCTGGAAGGTAGAACATTCTTTGTTAGTGTAAGGGGTGAAACATCCTCATTACATCCTGTCAGATCGGGAGTGCCTCAAAGTAGTGTCATTGGGCCACTATTATACCTCACATACACTGCGAACCTACCACAGAAAGAAGACATTTTGACAGCAACATATGCAGATGACACAGGCATAATGGCAACACATAAAGATCCCATAATCACATCAAAAATGCTCCAGGATCATCTTGACGTGGTACAAAAATGGTTAAGCTTGTGGAGAATAGAAGTTAACAGCAGCAAGTCAAAACACATCACTTTCACTCTTTGCAAAGAGACTTGTCCTGCAGTAAGACTTAATGACGAAATTATAGATCAAACAGATACAGTCAAATATCTAGGTTTACCTGGATAAGAGACTAACCTGGAAAGAACACATTAAGAAAAAAAGAAAGCAGCTTGAAGAAACCAGAAGAAGATATCATTGGCTCCTTGGACGAAAATCAAAACTTGACATACGGCATACAGCTATGGGGATCAACTTCCAACTCAAACGCTTTAATAATTCAAAGATTTCAAAAGAAGTTATTGAAAGAAATTTTGAAAGCACCTCGCACAAATCGCTTACTCGCACAAATATAGAAATCGCCTAGCTGATCACCCGAACTTGCTCGCGAGAAAACTTCAGAACAACTCTACCAGGGCCCGATTAAAAAGAAAATTTCTTCTGCACTAATCAACAATAGATAAGACTTTCGACAAATCACTGACAATGGTCAGATGATTTGTATTTTATTTATTTGTGTATGTTTACTTATCTATGGCCAACGCCTTCATGTCAAATATTTTACTTGTTGTCCGTTTCAGGACAGTTGTAAAAGTTATTAAAATAATAATAAAAAAATAAAAAACAAAATATATAAAAAATGTATTTGATTTTCAAAGAAATGATACCAACAGATTAATGAAATTCTAACCATTAACAAAATAACTGTTTTAAACGTCAAACCTAGAAACCTAGACAATATTAAGGTGCGTCCACACCTAACGAACGAACACGAACGAACATAAAAGAACGTACCAGAACGAACGGCAATAGCATAGTGTGGACGCCACGACGATCACGAACGAACATAAACAAACATGGCGAGCAATGTTCCGCAACTTGTCGGTACATCAAAGGGAATTGTTCGTTCATGTTTGAACTCGTATGTGCATTGTGGACGGCTACCACGAATGTAGAAAAACATTTTTCTTTTTTGATGTTAAAATGTGCAGTCCTGCATTAGTTTATGTTGTGTTTATTATAAGATATTGCTGTTATTGACAAATTTTGTAAATTTGATGACTTTAAATAATTTTGCCCTTTCCCGCCACTTTAAATAAAAAATCTGACATTTCACGGTACGAAAAGATTCAAGCCCTCACAGCTTTGAGACGTTTGTTTGGAATTTTTTGCGTTCGTTCGTGTTCCTGTTCGTTCTTCTTTGTATTTTCTTGTTCGACATGTTCGTTCGTGTTCGTTCGTTAGGTGTGGACGCACCTTTAGAATACCCCGTGTTCATATAGACGTTTCCATAGATAAACAAGTATAAATAGATAGCTATGTCTGGCGATTTGACGTTTTATCGATTGAAGTGCGAAGCTAAGATTATTAATGTCAGCACATGTACATTTTCTAAATTAACCCCTGGTATTACTTCTACATTTGTTCATATAATCAACACAGCGAAAAAATCTGATAAAATTTTAATATTAGAAATAAGAACAAAACCTACGGAATACAAAATATATTTTCAAATATATCACAAACATATTTGTGATATATCACAAACTATAAATATATATATATATATAACATATTAGACATAGATAAATAAGCATAAATAGATCGCTATCTCGGGCCATTTGACGTTACACTCATTTTAATTTACGAATAGATCACTACATGGCAGCACATGTACATACAGTATGTAAATTAACCCCTGGTATTACTTCTACATTTGTACATAAAATCAATACAGCCCAAAAAAATGAAAAAAATTATTATTTGAAATAAGAACAAAACATACGAAATACAAAATATATTTTCAAATATATCACAGACATATTTTTGAAGAATTATAAACTAAACAGAAATAACTGACTACTATTAATTAAAGTATATTACAGACATATTTTTAAAGTACTTATTCTATTAATATTCTAGAAATAACTTATTCGTATTAATTACTTAATGACTAATAATAATATATTAAAAACTTAAAAACTAAGAAGTAAAAAGTGCAGGAGTATTGATGATGTAATGACAAATTTAGAAGGAATGACAAGTAATGCAATAATTTAAAAGGATAAAAAGAACAGCACATTTTTAAAAAAGAATGAATACTTTCCAAACAAAATAATCCTAAAAACAAAACATATATATATTGATATCCAAATTGAGATAAAACTAAATTCCTAGGATTAAAATTCATTTACGAGACATTCTTGTTTATCATCTCTCCATTTAATAGTTATTTTGCTATCTAATCAATCATTAATAAAGTTATATTTGACGAAATCTTTGAATAGTTTCTGTATAAGGGTTTTTTTAAACGTAAGTAACCAAAACCCTGAACTACTTTTAATTTATACCAATTGTAGCTCAAATCTATCTATCGTTTTAATCCAGTTTTTATTGCAAGGAGGTTTAGTTAAAACTATAACTAAACCCTTGCGCTTTATAAACTGTCTGGTCTTTGAGTATGCTCTCTTAATTGAGACATTATCAAAATTCTTGCCCTTACATTTTAAGTTTCCGGAATATTTGAAAACTTCTCAGAACATTGTATAATCTGTTGGAATTTAACCTTTAAATTATTGCATTGCATTTTAATCCCGAAACAAAATTTGATGTATCATACATCTTCTGGGTGTTAAGGCACTCCTACGCCTTATCATTGCATTCTGCGGCAATTTGCAGCTATCATCAAGGACTTCTATTGAATATATTGTTATATCATATTAATTGAAGATATTGTAATTATCATATTAAATATTTTTGCTGCAATTAGTATGAAAAAATACCTTTTTGGAAAACTGGTGTCAGAATAGGTGACTTTTAACCTGCACTTCACAATCTTAGAGGTGCTGCAAAAATCTTTTTCAAGGTGTTTAGGCTTCCATCTCCTAAGAACATAAGATTCATTTATTAATATTTTTTTGCAAATGTTATTGAAGTATTTAGAGTTATAATTACTTGGCTTTGTCCTTGGAGTTGTAGATTTTTCTTCTGGTTCTGTATCAGAGCATTCTCCAGTGACTTGAAAACTATTTTGTTATTGCCGTAAAGGAGACAATTCTATTTGGTTTCGATTTCAAATTATCGTTGATTTGTGCCACAAACCGAAAAGTTAGGTCATCCATTAAAAGATTATTCGCCCTCTGCATCCAAATTGAAAGCATCTTTTTACACACAAATTTTTACACACAAATATATATAATATATATTTACACAAATATATATATATATATATATATATATATATAACAATTTAATAGTATTGTGATGATACATATTCATTATATGCATAATACATCATTATATACATACCTGATAATTAGATGCCGGAAAGACATGCATTTTTTTATTATATTTGGGGTTATAACAATTTGGCACATAACACTTTATCATTTTAACTTAATAATAAATGAAAAAAGTATTCACCAAAACATAATTATATATAAACAATCACAGAAAATCTCAACTACAATACGCGATGACAACTTGACAACCTATAGAAGATGGCCGATCAAATCAATGTAGATCAAGCCAGCCAAAGCCAGCTGCTAGATCAATGAAATTGGAAATCGTAGCGCCATCCTTCGAACTATTCAAATACCAATCCATTTCAAAACACGGTAATCTTTACAGAACAGACACAAACAGAAATTACTGACTAATATTAACTAAAGTATATTACAGACATATATTTAAAGTACCACAAATTAAAGAGAAATAATTTATTAATATTAATTACTTAAAGACTAATAATAATATATTAAAAACCTAAATTATATCACTAACCCTCAATGGAAATGCATTCAAATATTAGGCATGAGATAGCTTTGCTTTGTAAGTCCTCACATTTGTTAACGTAATAAATAAAGTTATTAAATATAACAATAAACTTATATTAAAACCATTTTCATCAAACAAAAATAAAATTATATGAATGCCACTATCTAATCTATGATTTGATAGTGTCAAAAGAACCCAGATGTATTCAATGCAGACCATAAAAAAAAAGTAAATGAAGAAAAATAAAAAAATGAAATATTGAAAAACAAAATAAAAGAAAATAATAATAATTTAAAAAATAAAATAAAAAGAATCTGCCTTTAAGTTCCTTTCAACAATTTATTAAATCAAAGAGAGAGAATCTAAGAATTGATATAGAAATTACACAGACCACACCAGCAAGAAACAGGATGCAAAACTAGAAATATTTATGAAATGCATTATACTGAAATCATTTTATATAGTAATAATGAAAAATTAAAATAAATTATAAATAATTTAGAAAAACATGTTTATTGAAATAAAAATGAGAGTAATAAAAAAATGAAACTCATAAATAAAATTATAGTGGGAATAAGAATTGTTTAATGTTCTCCAGAAAATATATAAATAAGAATGAGAGCACTAAAAATTTGAAAGAAATAATAAAATTTATAATAGGAATGCAAATTAATTAATGTTTATCAAAAAATAATTGGGTTTTTCTGCCTCAGACGAGCACTATGAGATCTGACACTTTTTTATATTTGGCTAAAGCCATTTTTTTACTGGATCCTGCTCATTTTCATTTATATATTTTCCTGTAAGATATCTATTTACAGTTCTATTCCAGGTGTTTATAAAAAATACTATAAAAGAATCTAGAAAAAACATTTGGCTTCACGCCAAAATATAGTATGGGGGGACTTACTTGAAATTGCACATCGAAATTGTTTTGCATTCAATGGCAATTTTGATAACCCATTGACACTATCAAATAAGTAGTCCATGAACATCAAAAATTCTCCAGTACCATATGAAGTTACACTTCCACCTGCTGCTTGGTAACCAAAATTTTGAAGTCCTAGTGCTACCCGTTGAGAAAATACTTGCGCAGCAAGACTGACCTTCATACGTTTTATTTTTGTTTGATCAAGATGGTGTTCAGTTAATGTGTGGGGCAACGACGAAAGAAACTTGAACTTGAATCATAGTTATAATAATCTATGATGTCTTTCCAAGATGCTTCATATTCGTGCCCACTTAAACCTATAAATTTAACGTTGTACTTAGCAACTCATGCACTTTAACAAATGTGGAGGATCATATAAAGGAACTATCTCATGGCCATATATTTCGAAAAACAATTTATTCCAGTGAAGGTTATTTGCTTTATAATACTCTTCTGTATCTTTTAAAAGCATATTAACCACTTTGCAATTTGCTGCATATTGGTCGCAAACTGTGGCTATAACATTTAGTCCGATACTAAATAACTTTCTTGCCACATCAACAATAAGAGATTTTAAATCAGAACTATTTACCCCACCCTCAGAAAAGTAAAAAGCAACTGGTTGCTTCCAACTTCCAACGATCTTTTACTCCTTTTATCACGAAAACAAGTGCATGATCCGCAAATAAGCATTTTCTGCCATTTGCTAGCTCAACAAAGCCAACAATGTGATCCTTTTTCCGATCATATGGCAACTCTATAGATAGTTATATTTCATCAAACATCAAAACCATAGATAAATAAGCATAATCAAAACCATTATATTGTCTAGGATCAAAACACAGTATTTGCTACTTTCATACTTTTTAAGAGAGATAGCTGAACCTAATGTATTAAAAAGAGACTCATTAATACCACTATACAAAGGTATCTCGTCCGAACGTTTCTCTCGTCCGATTTTTACGTTCAGAAGGAATACTTAAAGGGTCCTCCGCTCGACGTGATGGCGCTGCTTTTGGCATTCAAATTAATAGCGCAAAATTTGAAATAAAAATTAATGAATTTTAGTGCACGGGTATTTGAAACTAAATTTGGTATTACAATCCTATTATGTTTTGTAATAATACAATAATAACAAAAATATACTAGATAATATTATATTATAATGAATATACAATCAAATCGAAATATAAATCAACAAATGCACTGCAATACACATGTTTATATTATATAATAGATATCACATCTAATCTACTGGAATAACTTCTACACTTTTTTTCACTTATTAATATAAATATTTATTGAAATTTAGTGAATAATGCATTATAGTATTAGTTCAATACATCGTCTGTCATTCTTAACTCTTATTAACTAATAATCATCCTGGGCGAAATTGGACATTCTTAAGCAATTCATTTTCTCCCAAGTATATTCAGATCCCTGTGAAGTGGTAATCCAATTTTAAATAGCTAGAACAGCTTTTTATTTGTGTATTATGTCTTTCTTGTAGAAGCGTATACTTGATTTCTTACACAATTTCCTAGAACTGACCTCTTTCCTTAAAATGTATTATGATTAGTCTAATATGTCAATGCACTACGTAGTAATCATAGATAAACAAGTAGTAATGTAGTAATTATGTCCTCCATATGAGTTTGAAGCTGGGCTATGCATTTGAGAGCAATTTCTAATAAAATATTCATTAACAAATATACAAACACAAAGGAACAAGAATCGCCATTTTGTAAACTTACACGGAAGTAACACTGACGTTTCTTAGTAACCAACATAAAATATTTGAAAATACTTTTTTATTGGCTCACTAGCGCCAAATCTGCGACTACAAATGGACCCCAAAGTATTCCTTCTGAACGAGGATTTCGTACTAAGTGAAAAGGCCCTGTCTAGAAACGTCATATATGGTTAACTTCTATTTCTGTTATCCTTAATAATTTAAGCGAACAAAACGCTTTGAATTGCATTATTAGAATATTTCGGATAGTACTAGTTTCGGATAGTAATTTTTCATCTTGACTTCAAATGTTTGAATACTAATATCAGAAATTTATCCTAGTATTAATATTAATGAAATAACCTGAAATATATCCTAGTTAAACCCATGGCCGGTAATCTCCGAACAAATGTAGATTACCTTGTTCTGAAATGAATTGGTATTCGAATAGATCGAAGGATGGCGCTACGATTTCCAATTTCATTGATCTAGCAGCTAGCTTGATCTACATTGATTGGATCGGCCATTTTCTATAAGTTGTCATCGCGTATTGTAGTTGAGATGTGTTATATTTGTTTTTCTGTGATTGTTCATATATAATTATATTTTGGTGAATACTTTTTTCATTTATTATTAAGTTAAAATGGTAAAGTGTAATGTGCTAAATTGTTATAACTCCAAATATAATAATAAATGCATGTGTTATATTTGTTTTTCTGTGATTGTTTATATATACTTATGTTTTGGTGAATACTTTTTTCATTTATTATTAAATTAAAATGGTAAAGTGTGATGTGCCAAATTGTTATAACTCCAAATATAATAAAAAATGCATGTCTTTCCGGCATCTAATTGTCAGGTATGTATATAATGAATATGTATCATGAAAATACTATTAAAATGTTATATATTATGTATATATATATATATATATATATATATATATATATATTTGTGTGTAAAAATTTGTTTAAAGATGCTTTCAATTTGGATGCAGAGGGCGAATAATCCTTTAATGGATGACCTAACTCTTTGATTTGTGGCACAAGACGAAGATAATTTGAAATCGAAACCAATTAGAAGTGTCTCCTTTACGGCAATAACAGAATCAAGTCACTGGAGAATGCTCTCATACAGAACCAGAAGAACAATCTGCAACTCCAAGGACAAGGACAAATAATTATAACTCTAAATACTTCAATACAATTTGCAAAAAATATTAATAAATGAATCTTATGTTCTTAGTTAGGAGATGAAAGCCTAAAAACCTTGAAAAAGATTTTTGCAGCAACCCTGAGATTGTCAAGTGCAGGTTAAAAGTCACTTATTCTGACTCTAGTTTTCCTCAAAGGTATTTTTTCATAATAATTGCAGCAAAAATAATTAATATGATAATAACAATATCTTCAATTAATATGATAACAATATATTCAATAGAAGTCCTTGGTGGTAGCTGCAAATTGCCTCAGAATGCAGTCATAAGGCGTAGGAGTGCCTTAACATCCAGAAGATATATGATACATCAAATTTTGTTTCGGGATTAAAAAGGATTAACAAACAATGCAATAATTTAAAGGATAAATTCCAACAGAGTATACAATGTTCTGAGAAGTTTTCAAATATTCCGGAAACTTAAAATGTAAGGGCAAGAATTTTGATATTGTCTCAATTAAGAGAGCATACTCAAAGATCAGACAGTTTATAAAGCGCAAGGGTTTAGTTATAGTTTTAAATAAACCTCCTTGCAATAAAAACTGGATTAAAACGATAGATAGGTTTGAGCTACAATTGGTATAAATTAAAAGTAGTTCAGGGTTTTGATTACTTACGTTTAAAAAAACACTTATACAGAAACTATTCAAAGATTTTGTCAAATATAACTTTATTAATGATTGATTAGATAGCAAAATAACTATTAAATGGAGAGATAACAAACAAGAATGTCTCGTAAATGAATTTTAATCCTAGGAATTTAGTTTTATCTCAATTTGGATATCAATATATATATATATATATATATATATATATATATATATATATATATATATATATATTGTTTTTAGGATTATTTTGTTTGGGAAGTATTCATTCTTTTTTAAAAACGTGCTGTTCTTTTTATCCTTTTAAATTATTGCATTACTTGTCATTCCTTCTAAATTTGTCATTCCATCGTCAATACTCCTGCGCCTTTTACTTCTTAGTTTTTAAGTTTTTAATATATTATTATTAGTCATTAAGTAATTAATATGAATAAGTTATTTCTCTTCAATTTGTAGTACTTTAAAAATATGTCTGTAATATATTTTAATTAATAGTAGTCAGTTATTTCTGTTTAGTTTATAATTCTTCAAAAACATGTTTGTGATAAATTTGAAAATATATTTTGTATTTCGTATGTTTTGTTCTTATTTCAAATATTAAATTTTTTTCAGATTTTTTGGCTATATTGATTATATGTACTAATGTAGAAGTAATGCCAGGGGTTAATTTACATATTGTATGTACATGTGCTGCCATGTTGTGATCTATTCGTAAATTAAAATGAGTGTAACGTCAAATCGCCCGAGATAGCGATCTATTTATGCTTATTTATCTAGGGTTCAACCTTAACTTAAAAATTAAGAAAACAATATTAAACATTAAACAATATTAAACAATTTAAACAATAACAGTAAAAATATAATGCTAATACATAAAATCACCCACAAACACAAAAAATATGAAGAGATAGAAAATAAATAACAAAAAAAAAAAATAAACGCGTGTCAAAAAATTACGTTTGCCCACAAACTTGGAATTTAGAAATTATTATCATTATTATTATTATTATTATGCTTATTTATCTATGATTATTAAGACCCATTAAAACGGCCATGTCCAACATGCGGCGATGGCGATTTTTGTGCGGCCCATGACAAACAACAATCGCACTAATTATTATTTTCAATTTAAATAAATAAAATAATTTTATAAAGGCTAATATAGAAGTCTGAACACTGAGTCAGCTTCAACCGAAAGTAATGGTCATAGATAAAAGAAGAGTATATAGATCGCTCTCTCAGGCCATATTTCGTTGCCACGTTTTCCGATCAAAACTGTCAATTTTCTGGCCTAGTCTCCCAATATAGATGGCGCTAGCGTCGACCGTGGGTGCGAATATAAAATGCTGTAGAAATGCACCAATATTATATAGATCGTTTGAATTCAAAATTAAAAAAAAGAAAATTGAATTTTAAAAAGCATTTATTTTTATATATTACATACATGATTACAGAATATGGTATTTAGCTTTAAAAACCATACGCACAATTATTAGTAGACATATTTCTTTCATGAAACATCAAAAGGCAATTTTTGCTACTCACAAACTTTTGTTGTGGCATAGTCGATCCCCAACTAACATTAACAGTGTTAAAAGAAGGATGGAATTTTACCATCAGCTTGAATTTTCTTTTATTTAAATGATTATGTGTTCTCTTAACTGACTTGACATAAAATTGTGAACCCTATTTTCAATATTGGTCAGCTAATTTCACTTGTAACTTAAAATTGATTGCTGTGTTTTTATTTTCCTCACTGATATTTTATGATTACTTTCAAGAGTACAATTGCTGAAAAAAAACAATGTAAAATTATTTGTTATGAATATAAGGTGTTATAAAAAAATAATTTTTCATTTATTTTTTCCAGAAAGGGATTTAGTAAGACGGATGTCTTGTATTTATAACCTTAAAATTCCTAGCATTGATACTGTTAAATGTCTCAGTTATTAAGCTACAATTAAAATTTTTATCAGAAGTGCTAGTAAGAGATGCGAGTATTTTGTTGTGTACATATTGATGAAACTTATTCACCTAGTTCTCATCGTCAGTGCTCAGCCCGGGCTCCAGTTATTTTACTAATCATTTTACATATTACGTCATTTTCTGCGGGTAATACATGCATTTTTGCATATTTGTTGGTGTTCTGCATTGTTGTACATCGCACTTTGAATTGATATTTGTTATAAACTTTTAACAAACATTTGACACTTTGACACTATAATATTATTCTGCCATATTAGATTCTCTAATATTTTCTTTAGCACGTTTTGTAGCGCTACCAGCGCTCCAAACGAGGGAGACGGAACTAAAAACAAGATTACAGACATAGATAAATAAGCATAAATAGATCGCTATCTCGGGCGATTTGACATTACACTCATTTTAATTTACGAATAGATCACTACATGACAGCACATGTACATACAGTATGTAAATTAACCCCTGGTATTACTTCTACATTTGTACATAAAATCGATACAGCCCAAAAATCTGAAAAAAATTAATTATTTGAAATAAGAACAAAACATACGAAATACAAAATATATTTTTAAATATATCACAGACATATTTTTGAAGAATTATAAACTAAACAGAAATAACTGACTACTATTAATTAAAGTATATTACAGACATACGAGTATTTTTAAAGTACTACAAATTGAAGAGAAATAACATATTCATAATAATTACTTAATGACTAATAATAATATATTAAAAACTTAAAAACTAAGAAGTAAAAAGCGTAGGAGTATTGATGATGGAATGATAAATTTAGAAGGAATGACAAGTAATGCAATAATTTAAAAGGATAAAAAGAACAGCACATTTTTAAAAAAGATTGAATACTTTCCAAACAAAATAATCCTAAAAACAAAATATATATATATTGATATCCAAATTGAGATAAAACTAAATTCCTAGGATTAAAATTCATTTACGAGATATTCTTGTTTGTTATATCTCCATTTAATAGTTATTTTGCTATCTAATCAATCATTAATAAAGTTATATTTGACGAAATCTTTGAATAGTTTCTGTATAAGTGTTTTTTTAAACGTAAGTAACCAAAACCCTGAACTACTTTTAATTTATACCAATTGTAGCTCAAACTTATCTATCGTTTTAAACCAGTTTTTATTGCAAGGAGGTTTATTTAAAACTATAACTAAACCCTTGCGCTTTATAAACTGTCTGATCTTTGAGTATGCTCTCTTAATTGAGACAATATCAAAATTCTTGCCCTTACATTTTAAGTTTCCGGAATATTTGAAAACTTCTCAGAACATTGTATACTCTGTTGGAACTTATCCTTTAAATTATTGCATTGCGTTTTAATCCCGAAACAAAATTTGTTGTATCATATCACGATTTTATAAAAAAAATTCTCCAATTTTTTTAAAAATTGAAATTATTTTCATTATATCTCAAAAAGAGTAAAAGATACGTATAAAAACATATAGATAAAAATTAAAGGGATCTTTCTGGCTTATTATTGTTTTTTATTATTTTTCTTTCACACAAAAATTAACAGAGTTATAAACGTTTAAAGACTGCGCGGCCGCGCAAATTGGAAAGATTTTTTTTTATAAAAACGTGAGTTTTCTGAAAATAATTTGTACTAAAGTAGTGAATCTGCTATAATCTATCAAGATGTCTATAATAACGTGATTTCTAGATGGAATGTGAATTACTTTAATTCTGGTGGAAATGGCGCTCATTAAACCATATGATTTAAAAGAAAAAAACTACGTATATGCTTCTTATTTGCATTATAGCTCACTCATTTTACACGCAAAAAACTTGTAATAACACTTATTTAAAAGCTCATGTTGAGCACTATAAAACCCAATTTTACCGAAATGCATAAAATGTAAAACCTCGACACTAGATGGCTTTAAATACAACAATTAAATCTTGAACAAAATAGAAAACGACTTTGCTCTTTCAAATCTTGCTTAATATTTTTCCTAGAACACTTTATGTAACACCGATTTATTAAGATTTTCATTGACATTATTTTGCTCATTACGTGATTTTCGTTAAAATGTATATTTCAGGAGATATTTGCAAAAAAAACGAAGAAAAACGCCGAAAATATACGAATCTTTAGTGGCCAGTAACTTGAAAAGTATTAGTTTTTTTAAAAAACTATAGAAGACATTTTTTTCTTATAATTAGTTCTTCTATCGATTCCCGACGTTATTTTGAAAAAATGTAATTGCACAATTGAGAAGGGGTGTCATCCTCCCGGGGGGTGATGGCGCAACCCGAATTGTTTTCACTTTTGAACTTGAGGGTAAAATGAACCCAATTCCAAAATTTCATTCAATTCTGAGCATAGTAAAAAAATTCAGAGGTTATACCCTTTTTTCCTCTCCGTTTACTGCACTAAATGAAATTATAAATCGTAGCGCCATCCTTCGAACTATTCAAATACCAATCCATTTCAAAACACGGTAATCTACATTTGTTCGGAGATTACCGGCCATGACCGTCCGCGTCGAGGGTTCGACCCTTCGACTTGAACTGATTTTTTTTATATTGGTGTAGCGATTGTGCGAAATGTGCAGCTTAATGGCGGATTTTTGACAGATCAATAATTGGACCAAGCGTGGTGTAAAATGTCAAATCGCAATCCGTTATCCTCAAGTCGCTAGGATGCCGCTAGACACGTTGGGTTGATGAATAAAGAATTCATGAAGCTGGAAAGAACGTGGATTAATAGATAAAAGAAAGGTATAAGCATGGGGAGTTATCTTCGAAGAAATGCGCGTTGCACTGTTTTGGTCTTTAGTAGTGCCAATTTTTAAAAACAGATGGCTCATGTGTACTCAATTTCAACTACAAATTGTTCGTGGTTCGTGCAAGTAGCTGTCAAGTATTTAATCGCTGTACGAATAACCTAAGCATAACCTAAGTTTGTGTGTAGGTTAATTGTTTCTAATTAATTAATTGTGTTTAAGTGAACATTTTAGTGAAATTTAATATGGCAAAGTGTTTTTATAGTACCCAAAAAAGTGTCAAGTGCGGGTTAAAATATTTACCTATTCCAATACAAGTTTCCGGAAAGGTATTTTTTAATAATAATATAAGCAATAATTATATATAATCAAGATATTTCAACATGTTATTATATTGAATAGGTGTCTTGGGGGTACCTGCAAATTGCTGCAAAATGCACGAACAGAGCGCAGGAGTACTTTTGACAACCAAGGAATGCAACATGTATTGACAAGAAGGGTTCATAAACAATGCTATAATTTAAGGAATAAGTCCTACAAAAAGTCTCCAAAGGTCTACTATTTTTGGAGACAAATATTTATTTTGCGATGTCCTCAAATATTGAGAAAGTTGCATTCAGAGATATAAGAGTATAGCAGTATTCACGAGTGTTTATTTAAAACATTAGGTTCAGCTATTTCTTTTAAAAAGTATTAGTAGCAGTGTTTTGATGTTTTTTGAAATACCATTATCTTCGGAATTGTTATATGATTGGATTGAATCTCATATTGTTGATGTTGCAAAACAGTTATTCAGTATTGGTTCAAATGTTCATCAACGTAAGTTCATTGTTATATTTAATAAGATTATCTATTACATTAGCAAATGTAAACACTTGTGCAACATCCCAATATAATGTTTAAATTCAAGATATATGTGTTACTTACTTTAGGAATCAAAAATATTGCTTTTATCTTTCGATTCATAAACAATTGTATGTGCATAAAACATTATTCTGTTCGCACTTTGTTGATCTTTTATGGCAATTTCAATGATAATGTTTTCATGATGAAACATGGCTAAATGTAATGTTATAAAACACTCGTACAGAAACTATTCAAAGGTTTCGTTAAATGCAACTTTACTATTAATTCATTAGATAGCAAAATAACTATTACATGCAGAATTAATAAAGAACAATGTCTCGTAAATGAGTTTTAATCCTAGGAATTTGAATTTCTCTCAATTTTGATATTTATATATATATATATATATATATATATATATACTAGCAAACCCGACGAACTCCGTTTCGCCACCAGATGGTTTCGTGAGAAAGATGAAGAAATTTTTTGTTTGTTTTATATTTGAAAAGGAACAATTTGATTTTATTGCACAACAGTAATGAATTTATTTCGATTACAAAAATGAAGTGTTTTTTAGTTGAACTTCTCTAAGTAAATGAAAGTGAATCCGCCAATTATCCGTTTCATTGAAGTGCTCTTTGGTAAACCACATTTTTTGTTTTTTGGTCTGACGTTAACACAAAGAAAGCGGATGGTTTTCCAACTCGTGAACAGGGAACGTATAACTGCCCATGTGAAAAACAATGATTTTCTAAATAATCTATTTGAAATTTATCCCGCAAACACTAAGCGATTGGCCTTGCGACTTGTTATTGCGAACGCAAGGCGAACTGGAAATTGCAATTGCAGTCAAACGGAAAACCAGTCGGAATTATTGGTATGTCAACAAATCGCCAGCAATTTTTGATTGAATGGTGAAATTCAATGCGTGTGCATCATTATTCTTTGCGGCAAGAATTGCTAGTTGACTTAACCAAGCATAATTCTGATAATTCTCACTAATGTCATTACTCGAAATTTTAATTACTGTGCGTGAAATTCCAGCAATTTGCATTAGGGCACGATGCCATGCACCACTAATTTTCTTAGCTATAAACCTTGCGGAGCCCGAGACCTTTCCAACGAATGCAAAATTATCGAAATCGGTTCGTGCGTTCTGGAGTTATTTCGTCAGGAAGGAAAACCCGGCTTATTTATATATATATAGAAGATATTATGTTTTTAGGACTTTTGTTTGTGAAGTATTTGTACTTTTTAACAAATTGTTTTTTTTTTAATCTTTTAAATTTTTGTATTATTTGTCATTCCTTCTAAATTTGTAATTTCATCGCGTGCTCCTGTGCTTGTAGTTTCTTCTTAAATTTTAAGATTTTAATATATTAATATTAGTCATTAAGTAATTAATATTAGTCTGTTATTTCTGCTTAGTTTAGTAAAATACTTCTGTGGTTTTCTCCACTTAGATCTTTAGTTTTTGAAATATTATTTAAGCATAATTGTGGAATTATAATACTTATAATTATGTATAATAATTATTATATTTTCAAATATTCCATAACTGTAATCATAATTGTTAATATAAACATAATTTTAATTGTTCTTTAAACATATGTAATATCTTTGAAAATATATATTTTGTATTTCGTATGATTTGTTCTTATTTCCAATATTAAAAATTATTCAGGTTTTTGGGGCTGTATACGATACGTACAAATTAAGACGTAATGCCAGGGGTTAATTTAAATATTATACATGTGCTGCCATCTATTTTTAAAAATTGGTATTTCAATCGAGGTAACGTCAAATCGCCAGACATAGCGATCTATTATACTTGTTTATCTATGGGTATAAGTATGAATTTTATATTTGTTATTAGAAATCAAATCATATATGTATATGGAAAAACATAAATAGAGTAGATATTATACATTTTTGAGAAAGGCACTGAGTTTATGAACGAAATCCAACTATAGTACAAGTGAAGTTGATAAAATAAGTTAGTTTAATGCAGCAGTTTATTGAATATTCAAGATAATGTCAAGAGCCATTTAGCATGACTGGATTCATTGCAAAAAATGTGCTGAAAAGTGCCAAATCTCACTTGGGATAATTATAAATTGGTAACGTAATCTATAATTCTTCGACTCTATAATTTACACACAATCTTTTGTGTTTACAACATAATTTGTAGATTATGTGTTTCATATGAATAATGAATGATTATCCATCTATTTTTTTGATTTATTTAAATAAATATGTTTGTTCCAACATATTCCTATTTAATTTGATATCTATTTTAATATATGTATTATCGTTTAATATGTTTTGTTATTGTATAATAATGTCAATATAAGACTATTGTGATGCAAAATTTAAATACAAATAAATTATTTTTAAAGTTTTAGTTTTGATGCATTTAGGAGCACGAGGCTGCCGAGCGACATGCGATTAAAGCGCCATCACGCAACATTGCGTACGTGACTCTCACTAGCTCTCTGAACGCAAATATCGCGATATATGACATCTATATTATGTTGTCTAGGTGTGAGCTGTCGACTGTCGTAGACTCGTAGAAGCTGCCGTTTGTGATGTTTTGTTGTAGTTGTGCATTGTACCAAAATATTGATTTAATAGTAATGTATTAAGCCCATGCTCCTATGAATCTATTTTTAATTCGTATATGAACGTGAGTGTGTAAAATTAAAGTAGTAACAATATTTTTTCTTTTCTGTCTGATGTCAATAAGTAGTTTTCATTACTTATCGTATTTTATTCGTATTCTCAATACAAATCATGCAGTTTTAAAATATGAAAACAAATGAATGAATTTGACATTTCAATTTTAATAAAAGCGTTTTTTTAACCTTTTGGGCTTATACCAAACTAAATGTTTGTGTTAAGTATAAAACTACCATTACACATTTGTATATTGCATATATTTTATGCATTATTTGCTATATTTGCCTATATTATTCACTTTTTAAAAGAAATAGTCAATAGCATATATACATGCCTTCATATAATTAACTTCTAAATAATATTATTCAGATGTCATCAGAAGAAGCATCAGAGCGCCTGATTCAATCAAGTTTATTTGATTTTGTAACTAGGCACATACCTCGTGCTGATTTATCAGTTGTTGATGAAATTGTTCTTTCATATTTGACTGCTATTTTGGAAGAAGTATCTCAGGATCCTGTATTTGATGTGGATGGTAATATAACATTTTATTATTTTCTATATCTTTTTATGTTCTTTGTTAACAAAGCTAATTGGTGTTTTGTTGTTTTAGGTTTTTCTGAGATGATGTCTGCATATTTTCCAAACTTCAATGACATAGAACCAAATAAGGTAAGTTAGTAAATAAACATCAATTTGTATATATATATATATATATATATATATATATATATATATTCTTGAAATGTTAATTTGCAGAGAGGTCAGTCATACCTTGTTACCA
This sequence comes from Ctenocephalides felis, assembly GCF_003426905.1. Lineage (NCBI taxonomy): Eukaryota > Metazoa > Arthropoda > Insecta > Siphonaptera > Pulicidae > Ctenocephalides > Ctenocephalides felis. The sequence continues at coordinate 53,958,156 of NW_020537646.1, forward strand.
TATAGCGAGACTGCATAACTCTGTGTTTTAACTTTTTACTTTATTTTAAAAAAATGTTAGGTAAATTTTTTGAGTGTTTTTTTCTGGTGTGATACTGTTTATTAATTGAAAACAAAAATTGCTGAATGATGACACACATACCCGTCGTAACATATAAATAAATAAATCATTATCTATTGTTCTTTCAATTTGACGACTAGCTGCAAATTAACATTTGAAGAATATGTCTCAACGTCAAACGAAAAAATTTAAATCTTATATATATATATATATATATGTATATATATATATATATATGTATATATATATATATATATATATATGTATATATCTTCAATGCTGCATTAATTTTTTTTTACAAAATTAGAAGTTATAAAAATATATAAAAAATTATATATTTGTAAAATATTTCTAATAAATTATTTTGAAATATCTATAATCAATATAGATATTCATTAGAGAATCAAAACGTTTCTTAATGGAAGATAATAATTGGAGATAAATGCCTTCCATTACTAAACGCTTTTATTCAGCTACACTTTGCAATATTTACTTGGATATTTGTAATACATAACAGTTATGTGTTATATATTTCACCATCAGGAAAAATTTAGAGCTTTTATATATATATATATATATATATATATATATATATGTATATATATTAGTATACATAGGTTAGTTTTGCTTTATGGTAGGTCCGTGAGCTGAGTGAAACTCCAACTCGATCAGGGAGTTGAGAATATATGTCAAATCAGGAAACATATCTATTATACACACACATATATGTATATATATATATACATATATATATATATATATATATACATATATATATATATATATACATATATATATATATATATATATATATATATATATATATATTAACCAAGTCTAATAATCAGGCATAACATCAATAAAAAACATGAATTTCTTTCAAAAATTCATTTTAAATCCATACGTTTCGGCTATAATCCTAGCCTTCATTCAGTGGAAACTAAAAATAAAATTAAAAACTAAAAACAATTGGAGTGACAAGAAAAAATAAAATAGTAAATAGTACTTACAATTAGTTAATCTTAGTGTTAATTCGGAAAATTTTAATAATCCATGGTATCAAGATATGGTAATGCACTACACTATGTATTATAAACATTAAACTTGTAATTACACAATATTTTCACAAAACACTGATTTGAAAATTCACAATTGGACAGTGTGTTGTTCATAGACTGGTTGAAGATATAATGGAGAAAGGACATTTTAAAAAATATTTTTTATCAAGATTCCACACATGTGTGGAACGAATTGCGAATACTTTGCGCGTCGTTTTTATTGTTTTGTTACTGTCTTTTGCCAGTAGTTGAACTTAAACAAAACGATTTACCTGACACAGAAACTCTTTCTGGTACTAGTACAAAACGATTTACCTGACTCAGAAACTCTTTCTGGTGTGATATGTTTGCCATACATTAAAGAATTGTATGTTCCTTGGAAAAAAACTTTTTTATAAATCTGGACTCCGACTTGTAAACAATTTTAGTACAACGACTAGTACTATTTTTACCAAAACAAAAACCCCTTTTAATATCGAACGACTTAGAAATCTCGTCTATCAAATTAATTGTCTAGATTGTAATTTAATTTCCATAGATGAAACAAGCCACAACTTAATGAAACGTTTACAACAACATAAAAATAATTCAAAAAATCCGAAGCAATTTAAAACTATGATAGTAGGCATATTTATACTTTAAAACACAATATGGACTTTTCTAACCCGACTGTACTACAATTCGAACAAAATTTATTCAAACGAAGAATTATAGAAGGATCTTTTTTAACTATTTACAGCAATAAAACAATAAATAAACGGAATGAACTTAACACGCTGTGCGATACAAACCTCTTTTATTTAGATAGTATTTCCAAATTTCTCACAAAACAATAAAAACGACGCGCAAAGTATTCGCTATTCGTTCCATACATGTGTGGAATCTTGGTAAAAAATATTTTTTAAAATGTCCTTTCTCCATTATATCTTCAACCAGTCTACGAACAACACACTGTCCAATTGTGATTACAAGTGTAATGATTACAATGTGTAATTACAAGTTTAATGTTTATAATACATAGTGTAGTGCATTACTATATCTTGATACTATGGATTATTAAAATTTTCGAATTTAACACTAAGATTAACTAATTGTAAGTACTATTTACTAATTTATTTTTTCTTTTCACTCATTATTAATTGTTTTTAGTTTTTAATTTTATTTTTAGTTTCCACTGAATGAAGGCTAGAATTATAGCCGAAACGTATGGATTTAAAATAAATTTTTGAAAGAAATTCATGTTTTTTATTGATTTTATGCCCGATTATTAGACATGGTTAATACATATGTCAACATCAAATTCAGAATCATACAATATATATATATATATATATATATATATATATATATATTGTTGTTAAGTTATGAAACAAATAGAATTTTACCGATTTTATTTCCATTGAAACTTTGGTTGGAATGTGGATTATCTTAGTTAATATTAAGATCAAAAAGTTTAGCAAAATTGTTTTTTATCAATTTGGAAGCATTTGAGCCTCTGGAAGGAAGGAAATTCGAAAACATTCACATAATGGACCACCCTAATATATATATATATATATATATATATATATATATATATATATAAATTTAGCGTTACACCTTACGTCCGCGATGGACGCCTAAATTACTGAACCGATTTAAAATTTGTTTTCCTCACCGTGTGCATATAGATTCCATTTAGGACATAAAGTATATTAAAAGTTTTAATTTATGGCCGAAATATTATGTTTTTGGCAATTTCAAGTGAATCGTATAATCAGTTTGATCTTATTTAGAGCAACGACTTACTAACAATTCGAGCGATAACGTTGGGTACAGTAGACTCTCTACTGAGGCGTACGCAGCACTGAAACAGTACAAAACAGTACTGAAACAGTACAAAAGAGCATTTGTTCTATGATTATATTGTAATATTTGACTGCATCTGTTTATACCGCGTTTTTAAGTGAGTCCACTTGAAGATTATATATTATTATCTGCTAAATAAATTAATAAATATTATGTAGCATTATGTTGCCAATTTTGAATTGATGGAAAGTTTAGAAAGCAATACATATTTGTGAGATTCTTAAAATTTATTTTAATCAAATATTAATAGTATTGTTTATGAAATTAAATGTGTTTGACTGAATTTCAATTTAATAAATATATGTTTCATGGTCAGGGGCAGTATTGATATTATCCAGGAACATTTATATGTGACGTGCTTTGTAGTGGATAAACTATTCATATGTTTTTTGTTAGCTGCCGCTTTCACTTACATACCAATTTGCAATCAATTAGTTATTTTCTGCTAGACATATTTTTTATGGCAAAACAACGTTTGCCGGGTCAGCTAGTATATATATATATATATATAAATATATAATAGAATAGAATAGAATAGAACTTTATTAAAATTCAATAGTTACAATTTAAGTCATTTACAATACATGATTATTCTAAAAATTCATTTATAAAATAATAGGGATTATTTAGTAAATAATTTTTAACAATATTTTTAAAAGTGAATCTGGTTTTGCATCTCCATTCATCAGGTAGCTTATTATAGATTTTGGCTCCCAATGAAGTTCTTAGCGATGATTTAAGTTTGATTTTTGGACATATCACTGCATTTTTATTCCGCGTATTGTGGTCGTGGACATCACTCCTCAATAAATGATTAGTTTTATCAGCATGCACCGCAATAGCTTGTTGCCAAATATAAATGTTTGTGACAGTCAAAATTTTGTGTTTTATGAATAGCGGCCTGCAGGGCTCCCGGGGCGAGACTCCTTCTATTGCTCTAACCGCCTTCTTTTGTAGATCCACAACTTTAGAAGTATGTGCACTAAGTCCCCAAGCTAATATTTCGTATGAAAGTACAGAATGGAACATAGCAAAGTAGGTTTCCCTGGCACATTCCTGGTTTATTATGGGTCTAATTCTTCTAATGGCATAAATGGCTTTCGAGAGCCTTGCGCATAGCAACTCTATATGTTTGGCCCAGGTTAGCAAACTATCCATTGTTAGTTCCAATTATTTAACTTCACCGCCTTGAAGTTCAACAGGTCTTCTACTAGCTGTAAAATTAATAGAAACAGTTTTATTTTTATTCAGAACAATTTTATTGGCGAGGAACCACTCTTCAGCTTGTTTGTAAGCACTTTGCCTCTTTTCATTTATAACTTTTATGTCTTTAAATTGGAAGGCAGGTTATTCACAAATATTAGGAATAGTAGCGGACCTAAAATACTACCTTGGACAATTCCAATATCTGGTACTAATTCTGCATCACTAAGCTTATATTGCCAGTCGACGAATTGTTGACGATTCGTGAAGTAGGATTGCATCAGCTTTAACGGAACACCTCTCAGTCCATAATATTCAAGTTTTTTTTAGAAGTATTTTGTATATATATATATATATATATATATATATATATGTGAAAGTAGTAAAGTATATGAAAGTAAAAACTCCACTTGTATAAAAATATATAAAATTTATTGATTATGAAAATTAATGATATAAAAATATGACAAGTCCAATTGTGTTTTTTCTCGTGACTAGCCTGCTTGATCCCCATACACTCCCTGCCCAGTGTTGACCTCACAGTTTAAAAAGAAAATACAGGAAAACACGTTATAAAAATATGGTGGGAAAGCAGATTATAGCAGTATTGTGGTACTAGTCAATTAGTAATTTTGATGTTTCGTCGGCAGATCTAACGTATGGTAGGTAATTCGACCTTTCATCATCTCCATACTCTGCATAAGGTTCTGAATAAAAATCATGTGGTGAATTTCCTGAACCTCGATGTCTTGGCGAATTTTTAAGATTCAACCTTGATCTACTAATTTTAATTTCTATAATATTTTGGGAAAACAGATGGCGCTCTGTAAGATTATAAATTTTCGCAGTGATTAAAATAATTTAGTCGCCATTCAGTAGCCCTTTGGATCATACATCGGATTCTCGAATTCTTTGTGGCTCTGTGGCAAACACTTTTATCAATTGCTCACCATTTTCACTACCATCATAATTAATTGGAATTAGTTATATCAGAATTACTTAATGTTTGGAATGCATTATTTATGGGTACAGTTTCCATTTCTGCAGGCGTTGCATTCGTATCTGATGGGTTCTTATCAGAGAAATAAGTTGGCTTTTTATCCAAATCAGGATCATTGGCTTCTTTAACATAAGAGTCCAGAATTGTGGAATCCAATAAATAATTTTATGTCATCATTTTGTTTTGACTCGTCGCTGTCACCGATAATGGGAGGTGGCATCAAAAGACGATTTGTTGAGTTAAGGAGAGGTTGAATTGCGATTCCACCATTTGATTGCGCATTCAATTCATCACCCAAGGTCTAGGATCAGAATTAACTTTTGTGTCAGCAATAAGCACTGAGGTCCAAATGGATATACCACGAAAGTCCGGCATCAGGTAGTAAGTGCGTTAACTACGATGAACCGAGGACTGGACGTACATTATCAAGTAGTCACTCACGACCAGTGATTATGGTGCTGCATCAAAATCTATATTTCTTAAATCCTCGAAAAATAAAACTCCTTCTTTGTCTTCATCTCAATCGTCGTGGGTCACCAATGTGGGAGTAGTAAAGTATATGATTGTATAAAATGTATAAAAATATATAAAATTTATTGATTATGAAAATTAATGATATAAAAATATGACAAGTCCGATTGTTTTTTTTCCTCAAGACTAGCCTGCTTGATCCCCATATATATATAAACCTCTTGTCATGATGTTGGTTTGCGATGGACGCCCAAACTACTGAAGCGATTTTAAATTTTATTGACTTATCGTGTGCATATATATCCAACTTAGGTTTTAGGAAATTTTGGAAAGTAAATTTAAAATATAAATATATAATTTTTATAAATTTCAAAAAAAAATGGCAGAAAATAGCCAAAAAAAAACACTAAAATGACAAATGCCAAAATTTATGATTTTTGAAAAAAAATTTTGACGGTTCAAAAAATATAATTCAAAAATATATACATATCATTTATATCCAAATTAGATAAAATGCTATATTCAAAATCACTGTTTATAGTTTTAAATCTAATTAAAAATCAGTGTTTATAAATTTAAATAAATGTTGACATTAAAAAAAGTGAACTGTCATTTGTCAATACTTATGAAAATAATTAGAGAAATAGATTTATAATTTATATTTATTTGATTAGCTTGCTAAATTATTTCGGATACCAAAACCTTATCAAAACATTATAGATCACAACAAAAAAGCGGCATATTGAAAAATTAATTATAAACAAAAAGTTAAAAAAAAATTAACGACTTCAATAAGAAACAAATAAATTAATTATTCCAATTTATGTTATAGGCAATATTGCCAAACAAACTAGCTGTAAGTGGAATTCTGTCTTAAGGCAATTAAGGCATCGTGCCTTAAGGCAAATTGCTGGAACTTCCCGTACCAAAAATTATTTTTTTAAAAACGATTAGCATTTTTGAAAAAAATTTACTTAAAAAAAAATAAGATTTTTGACAAACAATTAGACAAAAAATTACTTTTTTTTGAAAAAAAAATTTTTTTTAATTTTTTTTTTTGAAAAAAAAAATGTTTTCTTTATTTTGACATATTTTGAAAGATCTAAACTTTTTTTCAAAGCAATCGTACTGCTTTAACTGCATAAAGACGAAATATCAAACCGCGTAAGCTCCGCGTCGACGTCTAACGCGTAAACATTGGCACGGAACCCATAGGAATGTAAACCAAAATTATACTTATTGTTAAAATCTCTATAAAATATCTGATAATTTGATGTGCATATGTCTAATGATCATTTTTGACCGCCAAATGGCATTTTTTTTTACTTTTTTTATTAGATCTCCGAAACCGCTAAACCTGCCTTTATGAAAATTTGATCGGTATTTCACCTTGTCAATACAAGTAAAACGTTTTTTGAATTATTAAAATCGGACGCTCCGTTCTCTTAAAAACTGAGTTACCGTTTTCGGCACTTTTTGCCCCGTATCTTCGGAACGGCTAGACCTGACTTCGCCAAAAACTAATCAGCACGTCTCCTTATCAATACGAATCGAATGTTTTTTTAATTAATCAAATCGGTTGATCGGTGTTCCCGAAATCGTCGACGAAAATTTGTATCCGCACATACATACACACACACACACACACACACACATACATCCATTTTTTCTAAGGTATGCCAAAATATTCAGAAACCTTTGAAACGTCGAGAAATGCAAAAATTTTCATTTTCGATTTTTTTGCGATTACTATAACTTACCCTACGGGAAGTTAATTATAGATACAAAACATTATTGTAAAATAAATATTATCAAATTATATTAATTTTCAACCAAGAAGGAAATATTTTGACATTTAGAAATTCACTATTTTTCAATTAAATGCAAATGTAAACTAGCTGTAAGTGGAATTCCGTCTTGAGGCAATTATGGCATCGTGCCTTAAGGCAAATTGCTGGAACTTCCCGTACCGTAACGAAATGTTCAAGGAATACTGAATGTTTTCAAATAGATTATTATAAATATTGTAACATTGTCTAATATTTAGATTTATATAAACCGAATTGCAAAGTTCAAATTATTTGTTTACAGTATATTGGAGCTTTAGTCAGAATCAAAAATAAAATCTGAATTATTTTCGATATACAAAAAAAAAAAACTAAAAAAAAACAAAAAAAACACAATTTTTTTCCAAAATCAATTTTTTTGTTAAAACAAGCTGAAAGTTCTTTGAATCATTTAAATTGGACGCTTAGTTATCTCAAAAACCGCCATTTTTTGCACATTTAGCTCTGTATCTTCAAAATGGCTGGGCCTGCCATTGCCAAAAACTATTAATCACTTCTCCCAATCATTACTAATTGGATATTTTTTAGATCATTTAAATCGGATGCTCCGTTCTCTCAAACTCGATTTCTATTTTCTGCACTCTTTGCTCCGTATCTCCGAAACGGCTGGACCTGCCTTTGCCAAAATCTAATCAGCTCTTTTTCCTATCAATTGGAATCGAATGTTTTTTGAACCATTCAAATCGGTTGATCCGTGCGCCCGAAAACGTGACTGAAAATTTGTATCCATACATACATACACACACACACACAAAACGTCGAGAAATGCAAAAATTATCAATTTCGATTTTCGGCCCATTACAAAAACTTACCCTACGGGAAGTTAATATTGTAACATTGTATAATATTTATAAGAATTATATAAACTGAATTGCAGAGTTGAAATTATTTGTAAAGTATATTAGAACTATAGTCAGAATTGAAAATAAAATCTGAAATATTTTCGATATACAAAAAACTAAAAAAAAAAATGTAACAAATTTTTTTTTCCAAAATCAATTATTTTGTTAAGACAAGCAGAAAGTTCTTTGAATCATTTAAATCGGACGCTTAGTTCTCTCAAAAACTGCCATTTTTTACATATTTAGCTCCGTATCTTCAAAATGGCTGAGCCTGCCTTTGCCAAAAACTAATAAACACTTCTCCCAATCATTACTAATTGAATGTTTTTTAGATCATTCAAATCGGATACTCCGTTCTCTCAAAAATTCAATTTCTATTTTCTGCACTCTTTGCTCCGTATCTCCAAAACGGCTGGACCTGCCTTTGCCAAAAACTAATCAGCTCTTTTCCCTATCAATAAGAATCGAATGTTTTTTGAACCATTCAAATCGGTTGATCCGTGCGCCCTAAAACGTGACTGGAAATTTGTATCCATACATACATACACACACACACACATCCATTTTTTCTGAGGTATGCCAAAACGTTCAGAAACCTTCAAAACGTCGAGAAATGTAAAAATTTTCAATTCCGATTTTCGGCCCATTACAATAACTTACCCTACGGGAAGTTAAAAATCAATAATATATAAAAAATTGTATTTTTAGATAAAGATACTGCATTGATTTAGACTAAAATCTAATTTATTCATTAATTTAAAAAAATATTGACATAAACAAAGTTAAAATAAACAAAACACCATGATGCGTTGGAATTAATTTTTGAGGTGTAAAGAAATATGTGTAATTAAAAAATAATATTATTAATATATCAGTTGAGATATATTTTGATTGCCATCGCAAATGCCAATCTTACAGAAAATTGTAACCTCTTAAATGGAATAGTACAATCTGAGGGTATCATTGGAATATGACAAAAACAAACTAGACAAACTAAATATTATATCATATTATATTAAATTTCGAAAAGAAAATATTTTGACAGTTATAATTAATTTGAAATAAAATGCAAATGTCAAAAATCAGATCTTTATGTAAAACATTATTTATTTCCACAATATTCCTGTGTTGATTTAGCCAAACTTATGAATTTAACAATTATATAATTTATTCATTGATGACTTAAAATAATTATTAATTTATTAAAAAATAAATAATATTTAGATATAAGGTCATTTAATTAGAAATATTTCTTAGTTGAAACATGAAAGAAAATTTTATTGACATATTTGACATGATAAAAGTATAATAAACAAACACTCTGATGCGAGTGAATTAATTTTTAACTTCCCGTAGGGTAAGTTATTGTAATGGGCCGAAAATCGGAATTGAAATTTTTTACATTTCTCGACGTTTTGAAGGTTTCTGAACGTTTTGGCATACCTCAGAAAAAATGGATGTGTGCGTGTGTGTGTGTGTGTGTGTATGTATGTATGGATACAAATTTCCAGTCACGTTTCAGGACGCACGGATCAATCGATTTGAATGGTTCAAAAAACATTCGATTCCTATTGATAGGGAAAAGAGCTGATTAGTTTTTGGCAAAGGCAGGTCCAGCCGTTTCGGAGATACAAAGCAAAGAGTGCAGAAAATAGAAATCGAATTTTTGAGAGAACGGAGTATCCGATTTGAATGATCTAAAAAACATTCAATTAGTAATGATTGGGAGAAGTGTTTATTAGTTTTTGGCAAAGGCAGGCCCAGCCATTTTGAAGATACGGAGCTAAATATGTAAAAAATGGCAGTTTTTGAGAGAACTAAGCGTCCGATTTAAATGATTCAAAGAACTTTCTGCTTGTCTTAACAAAATAATTGATTTTGGAAAAAAAAATTTTGTTCCATTTTTTTTTTTTTTTTTTTTTTTTTTAGTTTTTTGTATATCGAAAATATTTCAGATTTTATTTTTAATTCTGACTATAGTTCTAATATACTTTACAAATAATTTCAACTCTGCAATTCAGTTTATATAATTCTTATAAATATTACACAATGTTACAATATTTATAATAATCTATTTGAAAACATTCAGTATTCCTCGAACATTTCGTTACGGTACGGGAAGTTCCAGCAATTTGCCTTAAGGCACGATGCCATAATTGCCTCAAGACAGAATTCCACTTACAGCTAGTTGAAGTATGAAATGTCTAATAATTTTAAAAATTATAACAAGTTTTTAACTATTTGTCATAAAGAATATATTTTATTACAAATTCATACCCATATCAAGCTCCAAAGTAATAAATACTATTCATAAAATGACATATTATTTATATACAATCTGATTTTAATTATCTGTATTGACATTTGCTAATTCAAAATAAATTAAAAAGAATTGAAATATTTATGGAAAAATATCAAATGAGTATATTTATGTTTCACTTGATTTCAAATAAAAAATATAAAAAAAAAATAATTGCGATGCCAAAATAGATAGTATACATCTAAAATTATAGTATAAATATTACAATTTTGATGATTTATCATCCATTATTTTACAGTACGAAAATTGATAAAAAATTAATAAAAGTGCCAAAAAGCAAACATTTAATAGATTTGGACTCGGATTCCTCAGAACTTTATCCATGTTAGTTTCAGGGATAGTATAAATATCAATTTATAGTCGGAAATTTATATTATAAGTGATTCGTAAGTAAAACAAATATAAACAAAAAATTCATAGAGATGGGTCTGGGCGTGAATTATTTCATAGCTATTCAACGCAAGTATATAAATATTAAAAATATATTAAGTATTAAAAGTATATTACAAAAAATATATCTCTGTTGTTAAAATTATAATTATTATGGCTATCCATGGCTATCCAAATGACAACTATTATTTTTTCAGCGAATAGTAGAAAACTATTATAATTATTTTTTCTATGTAACTACTATACAATTCTGCATCATCCATAGTTTTCTCAATTTAATTCCCTTTCTATATAAATATTTATTGTAATACTTGCAATTTTTCAATATCATGTTAAAATTGTCACTAAAATGTAAAATTATTGCAATTTCAGTCAAGTTATAAATAGTGCACAGAAAAGAAAATATATTTTTTTGAAAAACTAATATCGATTCAAAAAATAATATTTACTATTTTACCTATTCTCCATGGAAAACCACAATAATTATAATTTGTGAAATTCTATGTGTAAACAAATTGCTCACAGAGATATATTTTTCAATATACTTTTAATATATGAAAAATAATGAAATCTTAAGTTTTTCATATATTGAAATATATTAGTCAGAACTTATACGGCGAATGAAAATAATAAATAATATTTATTCGGCGCATTTGAGTTTTTATTATGACTAATGAATATACTTATATACAAGATATAAATAATTTTTGGTTTTTAATAAATATTTCCATACTTATATACATAATTTGTCGAGACGCGCGAAAATGACGAGCCTTATGCTTGCTCGTCGCTCTTGCAAAGCGACTTTATATGAGTGTTCTTGTACCGGCAGCGCGCGTACTAGCTTAAGTTTTTCCAACTTTCCTCCCAAAGTTCCACTTAGATTTAAATGAATTTTTGAATAATAGAAGAAAAATGTACAGGCTTTCGAATGATGCTAATATAAAAGTAGTCAAACAAGCCGCACTGGCAGAAAATGGTATCAATAAAATGACGTTAACAGTTTTTCGATATCTCTCATATTTCCAACAAAAAGTGAGTTTGAAAAAAGGGGTCACTTTCACATGTTTTCACTGATATCTCGGCCAAATGATGAGCTACGGATTTGAAATTTGGTATTTCGAATTTTCTCGAAAATACCTATAAAATGGCATCAAAATTATTTAAATACCAGGGTGGGGCCAATTCTGTATGGAAACACGTCCATACCCTTTATGGAAAAATTTCAAAGAAAATATTAAAGTATTAAGTATGTGATCAATGAAACCATTCCTAAATACAGCATCATAGAACATGTTAAAATGTTAGCAAGGTAAATAGGACGTAATACCAAACAGGCTATAACAAATTTATAAAAGTCATTATAAATTTTGTAATTTATTTAAATCTTTAATTATTTCATTTTATTTATTATTTAAGTTTAAAAAAAACCCTTTAATCAATAGTATTGATCCATCATATTCAAATTTCAATCCGGATTTTATTTATTTTGGGATTGATATGAATTTTTTATTACAAAAGGTTAGAAATGTTGGTTGTCAAACAGATTCAAATTTCAATCAGGTGGATTTTAATAAGGGCCATCGCACCGCTAGGCTTGGTGCGCTAGTATATATATATATATATATATATATATATATATATATATATACATAGCTGGGCATTAACTCGTTAATCCGTTAATCGTTAATTAACGAAGTTAACATTTTGATTAACGGATTAACTTTTAAGTTAACTTTTGAAAATGTTAACGGACAGGTTAACTTCCGTTAAAATGCCAGAAGTCCGTTAATCGTTAATCCAATGCCCAGGACCGTGCCTGGCCAGCGTGCAGTGCGTGCACCGCACGCAGGCGGCCGCCTTTTGAGACGGCCGAGGGGCGGCCAAATGAAAAAAAGAACAAATTCAAAGACGGCCATAACAAAAAATGGTCGAAATAAATAGCTGTTGCATTAAAAGTCTACTGAATTAAAAGGCGGCCAAATTAAAAGACTGTTGGATTAAGAGGCGGCCAAGCTCAAAGTCCGCTGAACTCATTCGCTGCCGTAAAGTCCGCTGTATATATCTAAAAGACCAAAATTACCGTAGTAAAAATCAGCCAAAGGCGGCCCTATTGAATGCGACTCTGTTTCTAAATAATTTATAAGTTATAAACTTGGTGTAAGTGGCAACTTTGCCTAAATCAAGTTGCACGAAGTATCCAATATGTGTTAATAATCGACTTAACAATGAAAATATATTAATTCATGAGTATATTGCAATGTGAAAAACTATCGCAGATTATTCAATTTTGTACAAATTTTCTAAAAATATTAGTTATGTTTTATAAATAGTTTAAAAATTACATATTATTGAACAAGAAACAAACTGTAGTAAATTAAAAACAAGATCCAAATTTCCAAAGCAATTTGTTAATCAATAACTGAAAAACGACTCGTCGATTATTGACAAAATTTAATCAGCAAGATTCTCAAATAGAAAACGTTTGTAATGGTTTTTGAATTTTCAAAATCAATTCACTAATTAAAAATTTGAGACTTTTTTGAAAATTCTAAAGGCAAAACTAAGCAGCACGAGTGCTTATCGAATTTACGAATTTTGACGATTGTTCAAATGGGATTGTGCATTTTTGAGAAAAGATCCACTAAAGATGAAATTTTGACTCACGTAAAGAAGCGCCGCTCATTTTTGCAATCTTTGATAGTACAGATTTTAAAAATTAAAATGACTTAATGTGGGTCGAAATATTTAGTTATCTTAGAGACCATGATCACTATCGCCAAAAAAGTTTTATAAATATCATCGTAAAGCAATATCACCAATTAAACACGAAAGAAGAAGAAACGAACCGACCGATCTCTTAGAAGTAATCAGCACGATTCCTAAATGATATCTTTCAAACAGTTCCTGAATTTTTAAAATCGATGCAGAATTTTTGGCTAAAACGTGTACAATAAATTTTATATTTTTCTGTAGATTAGAAACAGCTTGGCCGATCGTCGCACAAAACTGACAGGCGCTAGTCATTATCTAGTTACATCAAATGACTTTTAAACTTTTGAATTGGATTTAACCGTTTTTGAGAAAACGTTGCCGAAAATTCAAAAATCGGCTTTCAAACGATTCAGAATGACTTAAAATGTCGAGAAAACTTGAAAATTACAAGACGATTTTTTTCGTGAGAACATATTGGATATTTTCCTATTATGCTATTTTTAAGGGCGGCCATTTATATGCTCGCACGCAGGCGGCCACATACCCGGGCACGGCTCTGCCAATTATTACTATTTACCGCACGGCACAGCTTTAGCCAATGCCTTATTAAATGACATAGAGAAAAGATTTGGACCACTCGTGAATGATGAACAGTGCCAACATGTTCAAAAGACTTGTTCAACGATGCTGCATTCCTCGGGGAACAGATATTCATATATCAATTTATTAAATACAATACTGCTATACCCTCAAGCGCTGCAGTTGAACGTTTGTTTTCCACGGGTAAAGACATTTTGACACCAAAACGAGCCTCGCTTTCAGACGAGAACTTCAACATGTTAATGTTCATGAAGAGAAATATGCATCTAATACCCGACGCTTAACCCGTCGCGCGTTTCCTATTTTTCGCAAAAAAACTCTTTCCCTTTATATAGAAAAAAATTCTTGTAAAAACAATATGCAATCATAAAAACAGAAAGTTGACCAATAGCGTTATTATCACGGTGTGTGCATAAAGCGCGTCGCGCCATTAAGGGGTTGAATTACACATTTGAATTATACAAGTATTTTGTTTTATTCATAACCTGTTAACTTCCAGAACCTAAACCAATAAGTTTTTTAAGTTCACTAACGCAACAATATAAAAATGTAATTTTACACATATTAACGGATTAACGATTAACGTTAACTTGCGTTAATTATTCCGAAATGTAACGCTTTAACGTTTAACGAAGCTAACTTTTTTTGTAGCGGATTAACGATTAACGAAGTTAACTTTTTGATTAACGGTGCCCAGCTATGTATATATATATTAACAAAGTCTAATAATCGGGCATAACATCAATAAAAAACATGAATTTCTTTCAAAAATTTATTTTAAATCCATACGTTTCGGCTATAATCCTAGCCTTCATTCAGTGGAAACTAAAAATAAAATTAAAAACTAAAACAATTGAATTGGAGTGAAAAGAAAAAAATAAAATAGTAATTAGTACTTACAATTAGTTGATCTTAGTGTTAAATTGGAAAATTTTAATAATCCATGGTATTAGGATATGGTAATGCACTACTCTATGTATTATAAACATTAACTTGAAATTACACAATATTTTCACAAAATACTGATTTGAAAAAATCACAAATGGATAGTGTGTTATTCGTAGACTGGTTGAAGATGTAATGGAGAAAGACATTTTTTTAAAAAATATTTTTACCAAGATTTTGCACATGTGTGGAACAAATTGTAAATCCTTTGCGCGAACGCTTTTATTGTTTTGTAAGAAATTTGGAAATGTTATCTAAATAGAAGAGATTTGTGTCGCACAGCGTGTTGAGTTCATTCCGTTTATTTATTGTCTTATTGTTATAAATAGTTAAAAAAGATCCCTCTATAATTCTTCGTTTAAATGAATTTTGTTCAAATTGTAGTACAGTCGGATTAGAAAAGTCCATATTATGTTTTAAAGTGTATATATGGTCTGCAAGAACAGTTTTGAATTGTTTGGGGTTTTTTGAATTGTTTTTGTGTTGTTGTAACCGTTTATTGAGGTTCTGGTTAGTTTCTCCTATGTAAATTAAATTACAGTCTAAACAATTTATTTGATAGACGAGATTTCTGAGTCGTTCAATATTAAATGGGGTTTTTGTCTTGGTAAAAATAGTGCTAGTAGTTGTACTAAAATTGGTTACAAGTCGAAGTCCAGATTTATAAAAAAGTTTTTTCCAAGGAACATACAATTCTTTATGGGGGGCGATACATGTAACAAGAAAAAAAAAAAACGATTTTTTTTTTTTTCATAAATCGTTACAATAACATCTCAAAAATATGCCTGCAAAAATTCAAAACAAAATTATCATTATTTAATTTTTTTTTGGTTTAACTAGATGATATATGTTTTATGAATACGTACAAACTAATTTTTTTGAATTCAGATCACCGTACGAAAAGTGAGAACGCCCGCAGATTGATGGCGTTTTCCGAGAGGGTCTTGGCAGATCTATTTTTACGGCAGCCATTTAAAAAAAAAAAATAAAAAAAAAATGTTTTTGTGTAGTTTAATATATAATAAATAACCATAAAAAAATTCAAAAAGATTCAGTTATTCCTTCCCAGTTTAAAAAGTCCTCAAAAAATGGTAAAAATTAAGGCGATTACATGTATCGCCCCCCTTAATGTATGGCAAACATATTACACCAGAATGAGTTTCTGAGTCAGGTAAATCGTTATGTACTGTGCAATTGTCCATTTTATTCAAAAGGTACGTTCGTCTGTTACTAGTTACGGAATTTATAAGTTTTAGGGGATAAGAGTTATCTGTTAAAATTTTTGTAATTAATTTGATGTTGTTGTCCCAAAATGTTTTGTCCGATAGAAGTATTGCGTGGTCCGTTAGATTTATTATAGTACCTATTTTCATTTTGAGTGGATGATAAGAAAAGTAATTAAGGTAGCGTCCGGAGTTAGTTGGTTTTTGGTACCAATTTGTTATTAGTTTGTTATCTGTAGTACGTATAAGTTTTATGTCTAAGAAACTTATCGAGTTCATTGTCTCGAATTCCACTGTAAATTTTAATTTTTTATTGACGTTATTAAATTGATCAATTATCATAGTGACATCATCACTAGGGATACAAGTGATAATGTCATCTACATAACGGTAATAAAAAATATGTTTATTGTAATTTTTAAAAATTGTATTTTCAAGGAGTTGTAAGGATATTTCTGCTAGAGATGGACTTGCTGGGGACCCCATTGGCGCCCCAAAAATTTGATAATAGAAAGAGCCATTGAATTCAAAATAAGTGTTAGAGACAATGAACTTGACGGTTTCCCTGAACCAGTGTAAAGATAAAGAAGTCAACGGGGAAATTTCATTCCATCGGATTGTTATTGCGTCTAAAATAAGGTCTAGGGGTACATTAGTAAAAAGTGAGACTACGTCTAAGCTAATTAGTTTGTAGTTGTCTGGTATATAATTTATCTTGTGTTTTAAGTCAGTAACGAGTTCATAAGAATTTTTTATGTAGTGTGGTGATTGTTTTGTTATTGTAGTTAAAATGTTACTTATGTATTTTGAGAGTTTATATAGGGGAGTATTAATGTCGGAAACTATTGGTCTAAAAGGTAAATTATTTTTGTGGACTTTGGGAAGGCCATAAAGTCTGGGAAAATATGGGTGTAAATTTTTCAGGTCAGAAGTTATCTCTTTTGTTAGTTGTTTGTTTGTTGTAAGTTTGTCTAAAAATTTATGGCACGTGCGGTTTATGTAGTCAGTTGGATCGTTATTGGTAATTTTGTAAGTATTAGTGTCAAGTAATAATTCAGATATTTTATTTATATAGTCTTGCTTATCTATGATAACAGTGATGTTGCCTTTATCCGCTTTAGTGACCACTATATCCGGATGATTTTTGAGAAATATTTTGCATGCTTTAAGGTCTAAGAATATTATCGTAAGTTGTATTTTTAGTATTAAAGGAATTGATATGTTGGATGATTTTTTTACAAAAAAGATTTCTAGTGTGAATTTTAGTTTTCGGATCTTTAATTTGTTGTAAACCATATTCTAAATTACTAAGCAATTTAATAAAGTTAAAATTACGACAAGTAGCAGGAACTGAAAAATTGGGTTCTAAAGCGAATATGTACAATAGTCTGTCTGGTATGTCGATAGAAGAATAATTTTTTAACCATTTATCAATAATATTTTTATCTAAAATTATTTTGTTATTTTCTAATTTGTTTTGTAATAGTTTATTAAATTTGTTAGTATACGAAAGTTTCAAACTATTGAACTGTTTGTTGTTTCTAATTGTTTCTAAATATAAAAAGTTTTCAAAAATATCGATTTCTACTGTGCGACACAACCAATTTGTGATTTTTTCAATCGTGTTTCTAAAATTACAAATATTTTTGATACACCTGTTAATTGTGAGTGTAATGTATTTTAACCTAACTTTTTGTAAACTATTGTATTGGGAATTATTACTAATGA
The DNA here is from genome assembly GCF_003426905.1 of Ctenocephalides felis. Lineage (NCBI taxonomy): Eukaryota > Metazoa > Arthropoda > Insecta > Siphonaptera > Pulicidae > Ctenocephalides > Ctenocephalides felis. The sequence continues at coordinate 53,976,406 of NW_020537646.1, forward strand.
ATTGGAATTTTTTAATGTCTATTTCGTAAAATTTAGGAACAATTTTTTCTTTGCGACATCTTAATAAGAACACTTGTTTGTTGAAATTTATGATAATTTTAGAGTTGAGCTTAGAAATTTTTTTAAATTGTGAAAAAATGTAAAACCGTAATTGCGCCTAATAAATTCAAAAAATGACAGGTTGTGATCTGCAAAATGATTTTGCTTTCCTTGTAATCTCCAATTGTTGTGCTGTAGAGTGACCATTTTCCTATTATAATGACGTAGTGGTTCCATGGATAATAATTGTGTAGTTGGAATTTTAGTATTTTATCTTGTATAAAGTACTGAGAGTAATGAATCCTTTTTTCAGCCCAGGAAAAATATTTTGTATGATTCTGAATTTGATGTTGACATATGTATTAACAAAGTCTAATAATTTTAGTTTCCACTGAATGAAGGCTAGGATTATAGCCGAAACGTATGGATTTAAAATAAATTTTTGAAAGAAATTCATGTTTTTTATTGATGTTATGCCCGATTATTAGACTTTGTTAATACATATGTCAACATCAAATTCAGTGTTCACATCAATTTTACGAAATAGACATTAAAAAATTCCAATTCATTAGTAATAATTCCCAATACAATAGTTTACAAAAAGTTAGTTTAAAATACATTACACTCACAATTAACAGGTGTATCAAAAATATTTGTAATTTTAGAAACACGATTGAAAAAATCACAAATTGGTTGTGTCGCACAGTAGAAATCGATATTTTTGAAAACTTTTTATATTTAGAAACAATTAGAAACAACAAACAGTTCAATAGTTTGAAACTTTCGTATACTAACAAATTTAATAAACTATTACAAAACAAATTAGATAATAACAAAATAATTTTAGATAAAAATATTATTGATAAATGGTTAAAAAATTATTCTTCTATCGACATACCAGACAGACTATTGTACATATTCGCTTTAGGACCCAATTTTTCAGTTCCTGCTACTTGTCGTAATTTTAACTTTATTAAATTGCTTAGTAATTTAGAATATGGTTTACAACAAATTAAAGATCCGAAAACTAAAATTCACACTAGAAATCTCTTTTGTAAAAAATTCATCCAACATATCAATTCCTTTAATACTAAAATACAACTTACGATAATATTCTTAGAGACCTTAAAGCATGCAAAATATTTCTCAAAAATCATCCGGATATAGTGGTCACTAAAGCGGATAAAGGCAACATCACTGTTATCATAGATAAGCAAGACTATATAAATAAAATATCTGAATTATTACTTGACACTAATACTTACAAAATTACCAATAACGATCCAACTGACTACATAAACCGCACGTGCCATAAATTTTTAGACAAACTTACAACAAACAAACAACTAACAAAAGAGATAACTTCTGACCTGAAAAATTTACACCCATATTTTCCCAGACTTTATGGCCTTCCCAAAGTCCACAAAAATAATTTACCTTTTAGACCAATAGTTTCCGACATTAATACTCCCCTATATAAACTCTCAAAATACATAAGTAACATTTTAACTACAATAACAAAACAATCACCACACTACATAAAAAATTCTTATGAACTCGTTACTGACTTAAAACACAAGATAAATTATATACCAGACAACTACAAACTAATTAGCTTAGACGTAGTCTCACTTTTTACTAATGTACCCCTAGACCTTATTTTAGACGCAATAACAATCCGATGGAATGAAATTTCCCCGTTGACTTCTTTATCTTTACACTGGTTCAGGGAAACCGTCAAGTTCATTGTCTCTAACACTTATTTTGAATTCAATGGCTCTTTCTATTATCAAATTTTTGGGGCGCCAATGGGGTCCCCAGCAAGTCCATCTCTAGCAGAAATATCCTTACAACTCCTTGAAAATACAATTTTTAAAAATTACAATAAACATATTTTTTATACCCGTTATGTAGATGACATTATCACTTGTATCCCTAGTGATGATGTCACTATGATAATTGATCAATTTAATAACGTCAATAAAAAATTAAAATTTACAGTGGAATTGGAGACAACGAACTCGATAAGTTTCTTAGACATAAAACTTATACGTACTACAGATAACAAACTAATAACAAATTGGTACCAAAAACCAACTAACTCCGGACGCTACCTTAATTACTTTTCTTATCATCCACTCAAAATGAAAATAGGTACTATAATAAATCTAACGGACCACGCAATACTTCTATCGGACAAAACATTTTGGGACAACAACATCAAATTAATTACAAAAATTTTAACAGATAATTCTTATCCCCTAAAACTTATAAATTCCGTAACTAGTAACAGACGAACGTACCTTTTGAATAAAATGGACAATTGCACAGTACATAACGATTTACCTGACTCAGAAACTCATTCTGGTGTAATATGTTTGCCATACATTAAAGAATTGTATGTTCCTTGGAAAAAACTTTTTTATAAATCTGGACTTCGACTTGTAACCAATTTTAGTACAACTACTAGCACTATTTTTACCAAGACAAAAACCCCATTTAATATTGAACGACTCAGAAATCTCGTCTATCAAATAAATTGTTTAGACTGTAATTTAATTTACATAGGAGAAACTAGCCAGAACCTCAATAAACGGTTACAACAACACAAAAACAATTCAAAAAACCCCAAACAATTCAAAACTGTTCTTGCAGACCATATATACACTTTAAAACACAATATGGACTTTTCTAATCCGACTGTACTACAATTTGAACAAAATTTATTTAAACGAAGAATTATAGAGGGATCTTTTTTAACTATTTATAACAATAAGACAATAAATAAACGGAATGAACTCAACACGCTGTGCGACACAAATCTCTTCTATTTAGATAACATTTCCAAATTTCTTACAAAACAATAAAAGCGTTCGCGCAAAGGATTTACAATTTGTTCCACACATGTGCAAAATCTTGGTAAAAATATTTTTTAAAAAAATGTTTTTCTCCATTACATCTTCAACCAGTCTACGAATAACACACTATCCATTTGTGATTTTTTCAAATCAGTATTTTGTGAAAATATTGTGTAATTTCAAGTTAATGTTTATAATACATAGTGTAGTGCATTACCATATCCTAATACCATGGATTATTAAAATTTTCCAATTTAACACTAAGATCAACTAATTGTAAGTACTAATTACTATTTTATTTTTTTCTTTTCACTCCAATTCAATTGTTTTAGTTTTTAATTTTATTTTTAGTTTCCACTGAATGAAGGCTAGGATTATAGCCGAAACGTATGGATTTAAAATAAATTTTTGAAAGAAATTCATGTTTTTTATTGATGTTATGCCCGATTATTAGACTTTGTTAATACATATGTCAACATCAAATTCAGAATCATACAAAATATATATATATATATATATATATATATATATATATATATATATATATATATATATATTAGGGAGGGCCAATTCATTATAGAAGTAAAATTAAGCGATATGGGCACCTTTTTATATGAAATATATGTGTTAAATAAATAAAAAATGGAACAAATTTTTTTTTTCCAAAATCAATTATTTTGTTAAGACAAGCAGAAAGTTCTTTGAATCATTTAAATCGGACGCTTAGTTCTCTCAAAAACTGCCATTTTTTACATATTTAGCTCCTTATCTTCGAAATGGCTGCGCCTGCCTTTGCCAAAAACTAATAAGCACTTCTCCCAATCATTACTAATTGAATGTTTTTTAGATCATTCAAATCGGATACTCCGTTCTCTCAAAAATTCGATTTCTATTTTCTGCACTCTTTGCTCCGTATCTCCGAAACGGCTGGACCTGCCTTTGCCAAAAACTAATCAGCTCTTTTCCCTATCAATAGGAATCGAATGTTTTTTGAACCATTCAAATCGGTTGATCCGTGCGCCCTAAAACGTGACTGAAAATTTGTATCCATACATACATACACATACACACACACACATACACACACACACACACACACACACATTCATTTTTTCTGAGGTATGCCAAAACGTTCAGAAATCTTCAAAACGTCGAGAAATGTTAAAATTTTCAATTCCGATTTTCGGCCCATTACAATAACTTACCCTACGGGAAGTTAAATATTGCGTCTAATACAATAATATACTAACATACACCACAGAGTTGTAATATTTAATGTTATAATACATTGGAATATATACTTTCATTACGTAGTTTGCCAGAATTTTCAAATTTTTGGATGGCTTATTAGTAGTTACATATAACCGAAGTAACCTACTAGCCTTCGTGAGCCAACGGGAATGTGCTATTGGCCCTGGTTTCATGTTAGCTAAGTCTGTCGATACTTCTCCAGAAGCAACTGCTTTAGCTATTTTTATTAAATAACTTGAGTCAGTTGTCGATTCAGCAGGACTTAAATCAGCCAAATTTTCAAGTGGGATTGTTTCAAAGTCTTTTACCGGCTGGAAGTATATAGGAAAAAATAAATTATATTGAATTTGAACATATGGTATTAAAAAATAGTAAATATGTTATAACTCACCGGTATATTTTCGCATGTTTCAATTTGTTTGCTTAATATTCCAGTTTTTGTTCGTGGTCCAGTGGTCAATGATTTTTCCAAATAGTTAAATAAATGGCGAAGTGGAAGTTCGTTAAAGTGGAGAAGACACACAAACCAATGCAGTAGCCTGTTTAACTGAATTTCAAATCGACGTAAAATCCCATTTTTTACGCCTGTATTTGCTGGTTCACCATCGCAACATATGCCTATCAAAGAATCGAGAGCTATTCCTTTATCGGCGAAAAACTCGTTCAATTTGATTACTCTACTTTCCGAATCTTCATTTTCCAATTTTGTGTAACCCAACAATTGGCAATTCGGTTCCTTTAAAATAACTAAATGCGCTTCTTTAATCATTCGTGGGTGAAACTTCTTATCGATTTTTTCCATGGTAATAGAATCATTTTTTCGGCCGTCGAATGAAAATGCTATTAATTCAGAAGAATCATATCGTTTGTGTAGAGCTTGCCTATTTTTCTGCCTCTCATGAACGCTTTTATTTTTATCCATAATGACAGGATTGCCCCAATCATCCGTTACGCCCAGGTCACGCAGGATTGCTGTCAACACGCCAGAACCAACTCTATCAGAAATTGCAAATCTGTCGCACATTAAGGCATAGCTTGGAGCCTTATATCTTCGACTATATGGACCACGTTTTATATGAGAAGTATTTTGTGAACTTTCCGAACTGCTTTTAAAATCAAAACGAACATCTGGAGTATATGTCTCACCTGGAGTAATATTGCTAGTTATTGTAGATTCTGATACTTCATCTTCAATTTTTATAATATATTCTGGTATCGTAGATTTCCTCTCATTATGTTGATCCATCATAAACGCTTGTAAATGTTCTGGAACCAGTCCACAAGAACACAGTATTCTTCGCAAATCGCATTTGCATTTTCCAATATAAAATAATTCTTTCGTGGATTCTACAAACTCCTAAAATGATGCTTGGGTAGACTTGCTTTTATTTGTACTTTTATATTTATCAATCAATCGGTTCAATTTTCTAGCGATACTTCGTTTCTCCATAATTGGAATATCAATTTTTTCCCACGTCTGAATCAATTGCGTTACCACATTTGGAGTAAATGTTTTATATGAAAACATTTTATTTTGTTTTTTTTGATTTTTCCGCCAAATAAAAATAATACCTGATAACTTCCATAATTGTCGGAAGATTCACTCCTGTAAATTCTTCTGCTGGTCCAAATGTAATTTGATCATGCGAGTGCATATGATTCAAATTACTGGCACTTGCGTCTGAATTTAAATAAGAACTCGCCATTGATACTTGACGCCCTAGTGACGAACTGAATGAACATTTATGCGGAATTGTCACATTAATATATTATTTTCGAAATTTCTAGAATTAAAATAAAAAAATACTAGCGCACTCTGATGGAAATAAATAACAAACTAAACCCGATTTAAAAACCCCAGCACAAACTCTTAATTAAAATAAAACTCACAATTTGAATTATTCACATGCCTAAATTAATACATTTACTTATTAAAAACAGTATTTTATTGAAAATTTCGCTGGCTAAAAAGTAATTTGCGATATATGGTTTTGCAGTCAAAATTCATTTAAATAACACATATATTTCATATAAAAAGGTGCCCATATCGCTTAATTTTACTTCTATAATGAATTGGCCCTCCCTAATATATATATATACTTTGAAACAATCCCACTTGAAAATTTGGCTGATTTAAGTCCTGCTGAATCGACAACTGACTCAAGTTATTTAATAAAAATAGCTAAAGCAGTTGCTTCTGGAGAAGTATCGACAGACTTAGCTAACATGAAACCAGGGCCAATAGCACATTCCCGTTGGCTCACGAAGGCTAGTAGGTTACTTCGGTTATATGTAACTACTAATAAGCCATCCAAAAATTTGAAAATTCTGG
>NW_020537646.1:53983885-53986385 GCF_003426905.1 Ctenocephalides felis
CTGATTTAAGTCCTGCTGAATCGACAACTGACTCAAGTTATTTAATAAAAATAGCTAAGCAGTTGCTTCTGGAGAAGTATCGACAGACTTAGCTAACATGAAACCAGGGCCAATAGCACATTCCCGTTGGCTCACGAAGGCTAGTAGGTTACTTCGGTTATATGTAACTACTAATAAGCCATCCAAAAATTTGAAAATTCTGGCAAACTACGTAATGAAAGTATATATTCCAATGTATTATAACATTAAATATTACAACTCTGTGGTGTATGTTAGTATATTATTGTATTAGACGCAATATTTAACTTCCCGTAGGGTAAGTTATTGTAATGGGCCGAAAATCGGAATTGAAAATTTTAACATTTCTCGACGTTTTGAAGATTTCTGAACGTTTTGGCATACCTCAGAAAAAATGAATGTGTGTGTGTGTGTGTGTGTGTGTATGTGTATGTATGTATGGATACAAATTTTCAGTCACGTTTTAGGGCGCACGGATCAACCGATTTGAATGGTTCAAAAAACATTCGATTCCTATTGATAGGGAAAAGAGCTGATTAGTTTTTGGCAAAGGCAGGTCCAGCCGTTTCGGAGATACGGAGCAAAGAGTGCAGAAAATAGAAATCGAATTTTTGAGAGAACGGAGTATCCGATTTGAATGATCTAAAAAACATTCAATTAGTAAAATAATTGATTTTGGAAAAAAAAATTTTGTTCCATTTTTTTTTTTTTTTTTTTTTTTTTTTTTTTTTTTTTTTTTTTTTTTTTTTTTTTTTAGTTTTTTGTATATCGAAAATATACATACATATAAAATAATTCTGACTATAGTTCTAATATACTTTACAAATAATTTCAACTCTGCAATTCAGTTTATATAATTCTCATAAATATTAGACAATGTTACAATATTTATAATAATCTATTTGAAAACATTCAGTATTTTTCGAACATTTCGTTACGGTACGGGAAGTTCCAGCAATTTGCCTTAAGGCACGATGCCATAATTGCCTCAAGAAAGAATTCCACTTACAGCTAGTTAGACTCGAATTTAAGACAAATTGTGAACAATGTTGCTAAAGAAAACGCATACTATGCTCACTCGGAAAATATTTTATTAGCAATGTTGTTTGATAATAAAAAGGAAATACGAGATTCAGCTATAAGAAAAATCTTATATTACCATAATAATGTGGAAGACCTGACGCAATTGAGAGATTACAAAACACCCGAAATAAATTTCGAATGCACCGACTATACTAATATGATAGATATGGATGATTATTCAAATATATCCGAACCAGCCTTTACGCTAAATATTAACAAGAACATCTAGTACAATATTTACAAAGCAATGAGTGTCCATGGAGTGACCCTAAAATTCCGGTCCACATTCAGGGAACTGAGAGACATGTTCAATTACTGGCTAATGTATAAAAACGCGTATTAGAGCAAAATCGCGAAGGTGTTATGACAGCGACACTACTATCTCGTGAAAAGCATCCTCGACTGGAAAGCAAGCAAGATTTCAGATATTAATTCATTTAAATTGTATTAGCTAAATGTAAGAAATTTTATTTTAAATAAAAATATAACTTAAAGAAATAAAAATATTGTATTTAAACCATGTCATGTAAATGAATAATAGAATAAATATATGTCATTCCTAAAAACCCAAAACAATATTTTCTACAAAAGTAGTTTGACCTATTTCGATGCAAGATTCTAGGTTAGGCTTACTCGCTAATGTCCCCTAAAAGTTTACTTGATGTAGTCTGAGGCACCCGTAAGTTACTGATTTCAAAAAGCCGGAAAATGTTTTTAACCTGTTTCGATGCAAGATTCTAGGTTAGGCTTACTCGCTAATGTCCCCTAAAAGTTTACTTGATGTAGTCTGAGGTACCCGTAAATTATTTAGAGTATATTACAAAAATTAAATAAAAATAGCAACTTGCACGTATTTTGCACATTGACAACTTACACGTATTCTGCAAATTGACAACTTGCACGCATTCTGCAAATTGACAACTTGCACGTATTTTACACATTGACAACTTGCACGCATTTTGCATTATAGATAACTTATACGTACTTTGCTTATTAGCAACTTGTACGCATTTCCAAGAAATTTAGCAAAAAACATTCTCCCTATTTAGAATTTAATGAATTATATCATATATTTATATTAAAAAATTATGAAAAGTTTCTCTTAAAAACATATATTTCGTAAACTTATAAAATATTTATAACTATTCTCTTAGCATTATGGTTATTGAAAGAAATAATGAATATTTCTAGTATTGGAATTTGTTGATAAGTTTTGATTTACGTGCTCACTCACGCACGTTGTACAAAATAGCTAGGTAGATACCGAAGATGTGTCACATGTACAGCATGTACAAGTTTTCGACTGTCAAGCCCACTGATTGTGGCATGCTGCAATGCGACGGCTTAAGGCTTATGCTCTAATAGCGTGGGGTGACGTCAAGCCAACATGACGAATCCC
>NW_020537646.1:53991385-54009040 GCF_003426905.1 Ctenocephalides felis
ATATACATGGCAGTGCTCTCACACAATGCATAAGAGCGCTAAGCGGTTGTAAACCGCGTCACGCTGCTTTTGCACACTGCGCAATATTTTGCGACTAGCTCCGGTCAAACGTTAATGAAACGAATGATCATTGCCAGAGGCTTTTGCCCACAGTATATTATACTATAGGAGCGCACTTGATTACAGCAATAATTTTTCGAATAATCACAAGATTTCATATTTGCGGTCAGCAGACCCAAATAATTTCAATTGTCTCTGATCGAACGTTTAAAAACGAATGATCCTTCCACTACTTATCTATAGCCGCAAACCAGCATCCGAATATATACGGGGTATATAATTTTAGATATGGCTAACAACATTATTAAAAGTTACGCTAATATATCATTGACAGACTAAAAGTATCGAATATGATGTAAAAACTACACCGGGGAATGATATCCGTACCCGCCTGAACAACATAGCGTACTTTAGCCTAAGCTTGCTCGCATCGCACTCGACACGACCTATCCCCCTATATAAGGCGCGCGACCACAGCGTAAGTGTTCGACTGAGTCCCAAGCGACGTGATTTTGACCTGCGGCGAGGCGTCGCTCCGGGTTACGGTGTGAATCGTCAAGACAAAAGTCTGGGAAAATTTCGAACTGTGAACCCTTATGATAGAAATTTTTTTTTCGAAATTTTTGTTAGATGTTCAAACAGTTTTATATATATGGATAATATGAATTATAGTTAATTATTGAGTTTTTAGGTGTTTTTTGTTTTTTTTTAAACTTTTGTATAAAAATATGTATTTATTGATTTTTATAGATCTCGTTCGTACGAAAGATGCAGAATAAAATTACGAATAAAATGGTATATAAATGGTTAGGTGTGTTCATATAATTTTCTCGAGATTTTCCGATTTTCCCGAATTTTCACGACGGCAACTCGCCTGTAGGCCACACCGTGCGAAATTCGAAGTTGTGATATATGGAAAAACAACTAAGAATTTTGAGACCTTTCTAATGATGTATAATACTTTATATGTTTTCTTTAGAGAAATATCGAATCGTGAGGAGTGTTGCTCTAACCTATCCGCACTTTGCATTTTGACAAGTTAACTACACAGATTGCTCTATACTATCTAAACGGTAAAAGATACAAAAAAACTTTGTTCGTACAAAAGATGCAGAATAAAATTACGAATTAAATGGTATATAAATGGTTAGGTGTGTTCATATAATTTTCTCGAGGTTTTCCATTTTCCCGAATTTTTACGACGGCAACTCGCCTGTAGGCCACACCGTGCGAAATTCGAAGTTGTGATATATGGAAAAACAACTAAGAATTTTGAAACCTTCCTAATGATGTATAATACTTTATATGTTTTCTTTAGAGAAATATCGAATCGTGAGGAGTGTTGCTCTAACCTATCCGCACTTTGCATTTTGACAAGTTAACCACTACACAGATTGCTCTATACTATCTAAACGGTAAAAGATACAAAAAAACTTTGTTCGTACGAAAGATGCAGAATAAAATGATGTATAACTCGATATATGTCATAATATATTTTTCATGAGATTTTTCAATTTTTCCTTTAAATTAAAAAATGTTTTAAATTTTTCGCTGACTTTAAATTCATTTGCGGGTTATGCTTTTTTTTACAATATTGTTTCAAATGATGTAAAAAGTTAAATTAGCGAGGTGCCTCAATATGCAAAAAATTGGCCCACCCTAATATATATATATATATATATATATATATATATGTGTGTGTGTGTGTGTGTGTGTGTGTGTGTGTGTGTGTGTGTAGCGACCTGTCAACACACGTCGCATTTCAACTTGACAGATGTACAATATTTTGGGGCTCATCATAGTGTCAGCGCAAAAACAAAAAGTACAAATGTCAGTTCGGATCTCTATATTGTTTCTCCCTAGTCTCATTGCTAAAATCATAATTCTTAAAACCTTTACTTTTTAATTGTAAATAAGTAAATACCAACTATATTTTATAAATGATCAAGATGATTACACATAGTGTTGTCAATACTAATCATACATAAAATAAACCAAGTATAAAACATAATATTTCATGGAATTTATTATGTCTACAATTCTGGTATTTAATATGGACCACGCTTTCATATTTTGGTGACCCCGAGAGTAAACAAATAACACGCAAGAAGGTAAGAAGATCAAGGCATATTTAGAAGTAACAAAAAATAAATTGAAGTCTCATGAATTATTAAGAAAAGAATTTTTAAAAATATAAATAATTAATATAAATGGCTCACAACTGCCATAACTCGAAGAACATTCTAATCATACAATTGAGACTCCGACCATGCACTTCGAGATCAACAACACGTGCTCAATAAATCACTTATTATCCTGGTAAACAAGTCGATTATAAGCACCATGGTAGCAGACAGGGAGCATCAGCAAACAATTTGGCAACCGCCATACACACTAGGCCACGGCCATGTAAGCGTTCAATGGACTAAACAAACATGGCAACCGCCATACGAAATGTCCACAATCAATCAAACAATGCTCCAAGCAAACACGGCAATCGCCATTCAAAACGGCCTCAAGCAAGCAACCAACTCACCAAGCAAACATGGCAACCGCCAGCAAAAACGGTCACGGCCACAAACAAACAAAAATTAATCACACAATTAAAATAGAAAAAAATAAATTAAAAAACAAAAAATCTCAACGAAAATTTACAAGAAATTTCAAGATGGCAGTCACAGATGCCAAACAATCTTTTCATTGGGGCGGAGTGATCTGTAGCGACCTGTCAACACACGTCGCATTTCAACTTGACAGATGTACATTATTTTGGGGCTCATCATAGTGTCAGCGCAAAAACAAAAAGTACAAATGTCAGTTCGGATCTCTCTATTGTTTCTCCCTAGTCTCATTGCCAAAATTATAATTCTTAAAACCTTTTCTTTTTAATTGTAAATAAGTAAATACCAACTATATTTTATAAATGAACAATATGATTACACATAGTGTTGTTAATACTAATCATACATAAAATAAACCAAGTATAAAACATAATATTTTATGGAATTTATTATGTCTACAATTCTGGTATTTAATATGGACCACGCTTTCACACATATATATATATATATATATATATATATATATAGAATTTTATGATATGAGTGGAACGAATATTAATTGTTTAATATGAACAAAACAGCACTCAGATTTGTTTAACACAACTTTATTTTATGATTACAGACGTTTCGAGACCATGGTGTGTCTCATCTTCAGTGTAATTTCAAAAACAGTTACTTATATACTACACATTCTTTAATAATTTATTTAAATTTCATTTAATTTTTGGTATACAAAAAACACCAACTATTCCTTGCAATGCTTGACACAGTACTAAAGAAACATATAACACTTACAGAAATATTCTAAACAAATTTGAAGTACTTATATAGATGGAGACAGAGAGGGTATCATTATAATGTAAACAAAAGGAGTGCTATCGCATACAAAATCGATAAAAATGAAAAAACAAATTAATTTATTGAAAAGAATAAGATAAATGAAAAAATTTATAAATTATTAATGATGTTTATATAAGTGTCATGTAAAATATTTGTGTCGGTTCTTAGATTTATGCTATTGTTAGTCCGAACTATTAACATTGATTCTGCCATGCTCCGTTTAAATAAGTCTTTCTCATGGAATAAAATTTGGGGATTGTCAAAATCAAACTTATGGTTGTTGATATTAGCATGATCCACAAGTGTACTTTTAAATTTTTTGTTATCTATTTTTTCACATTGTAATTCATGTTGCCTGAGTCTCTTTTCTAAGTTCTGGCAGGTCTGGCCAATATAAGAGCAATTACAATCCAAACAATTTACTTTATAAACTATATCTTTCTTTTTTGTTAATGGAGTTTCATCTTTAATTTTGGAATATAAAAATTTTAATTGTTTTAATGGAGAAAAAGTAATACGAATATTGTGTTTTTTGAAAAGTATTTTTGATAATTGGTTAAAATTATTGTCAAGATATGGAAAATTAATGAAAAAAGTTTTTTCAGGAACACTTGTTTTGCCAGGCTCTTCCGGTTTCTTATCAAAAGGTTCAAGTAATTTTGCGACTCTATTTTTAATAATTGGACAAATTAACTTATATGGAAAATTATTGCCAAGTAGGATCGTTTTAACTAATTTTATGTTTGTATCATAAAACAGGGGATCAGATAATAAAATAGCGTGATCTACAAGATTTAGAATGGTAGAAATTTTTATATTGAGAGGAACATGCGAATTAAAATTAATGTATCTCCCGGACCAACTATCTTTTCTGTACCAGTCTGTATAACATACACCGCCTCTATTAATGAGTTTTACGTCAAGAAAATGTAACGTCGAATCATTTTCAAGTTCCTGAGTGAATTGTAAAAAAGAATTGTACTCATTGAATTTGTTGAAAACATTATCTATATCTTTTTTATTAAGTAATATTAATGTGTCATCGACATATCTGAAATAGACCATAGGTTTGGAAGGTAAAGAATTTAAGACATGATTTTCCAAATCTTGTAATACTAAATCCGCCAAAACAGGACTTAATGGGCTGCCCATTGGACAACCTCTCTTCATCGTATAATATTTTTTATTAAAAATGAAATATGATGCTTTTAAAAAATTTTGAAAATGAAATAAAAATTTCCATCGGTAAACAAGTGAATTCAACTATTTGTATCCATCTTTTCTTTATGGCTGTAATAATTAGATCATGCGGAAGATTATTAAATAAATTAATGACGTCAAGACTCATAAAGGAACAATCAGGAGGAATTACTTTATGTTTTATATGTTCTATTAACTGGAAAGAGTTATTTAAACGGTATGGAGAATCTATAGTGACATTCTTTAAAATATCTGAAAAATATTTTGCTAAAAAATAGTATGGCGAATCAATGTAGGAAACAATTGGTCTAAATGGGCAATTAGGTTTATGGATCTTTGGAAGGCAATAGAATTTTGGGGTTAAAGGATGTTGTACTTTTAACTTTAATGATATGGTATTATTAATATGTCCCTTTTTCTCTAATAAATTTATAAATTTAAAAACCTGTCTATGGTGATAGTTGTTCGGATCCGATGCCAATTCTTCATATAGAGATTCATCACTGAGAATTTTCTTTGCTTCTTTATCATATTCCTCTTTTAACAAAACCACTGAAATGTTTCCTTTATCTGCCTTACACACTAATAATTGTTTGTTATCTTGAAGAAATTTTTTTGTAGCTATGATGTCCCGGTAGATGTAAGATGTATCATTCTTGCACTGTACTTTGTTTTTGTGAGTTTTTTGAAATGTTGTAAATTGTTTCATTAACATAAATCTTATCCGTTCGATTTCTTTTCCTTCTGGATCTTTGATTAATTTAAGGCCGGCTTCTAGGCTGCTAATAACTTTAATTGAATCATTGAATGTTAAATTTTTTTGTTGGATTGAAAACTTTGGACCTAGAGCCAATATATATTTTATATTATCTGGTATATGAGTATCCGTTTTGTTTATAACCCATTTGTTCCAATCTAAACCTGTATTGATAATCGGATGTGCTTTGTCTCTTAGCTCTATTAGTTTCTTAAGTTTGTTGCATTGTTTGTTCTTTATCTGATCAAAAAGTTTTTGGTATTTCTTTTGTTCTAGAAAAATAAATTTATCGAATTCTAATTCTTCTAATGAGTCCTGTGTCACACGTTTGGATATTATTAAATTATTATTTAATCGATTGATTTCTTTTGCACTGTCCGCAATTTCATATTTCAAAATTTTATTCTGAAGGATCAATAGACTGTTATTTAGTTTTTGTATGTTATTGTAATTTTTATTTTTGAATGTTAAATTGTTGGTGATAAAATTAGGTAAAACATTTTCGTGCTTGCATTTAATTAAGAAATTTCTTTTGTTAGTAGTCTTCGCTAATGCATTGAAAGTTGATGTTATTTGTCTGCAATGGTATACGGCTTCTGAACCATATTTATTGTAAACTGTGTTGAAAAACGATTGATCCATTTTTAGTTCTGGAGTATATAGGTAATATAGAATTTTATGATATGAGTGGAACGAATATTAATTGTTTAATATGAACAAAACAGCACTCAGATTTGTTTAACACAACTTTATTTTATGATTACAGACGTTTCGAGACCATGGTGTGTCTCATCTTCAGTGTAATTTCAAAAACAGTTACTTATATACTACACATTCTTTAATAATTTATTTAAATTTCATTTAATTTTTGGTATACAAAAAACACCAACTATTCCTTGCAATGCTTGACACAGTACTAAAGAAACATATAACACTTACAGAAATATTCTAAACAAATTTGAAGTACTTATATAGATGGAGACAGAGAGGGTATCATTATAATGTAAACAAAAGGAGTGCTATCGCATACAAAATCGATAAAAATGAAAAAACAAATTAATTTATTGAAAAGAATAAGATAAATGAAAAAATTTATAAATTATTAATGATGTTTATATAAGTGTCATGTAAAATATTTGTGTCGGTTCTTAGATTTATGCTATTGTTAGTCCGAACTATTAACATTGATTCTGCCATGCTCCGTTTAAATAAGTCTTTCTCATGGAATAAAATTTGGGGATTGTCAAAATCAAACTTATGGTTGTTGATATTAGCATGATCCACAAGTGTACTTTTAAATTTTTTGTTATCTATTTTTTCACATTGTAATTCATGTTGCCTGAGTCTCTTTTCTAAGTTCTGGCAGGTCTGGCCAATATAAGAGCAATTACAATCCAAACAATTTACTTTATAAACTATATCTTTCTTTTTTGTTAATGGAGTTTCATCTTTAATTTTGGAATATAAAAATTTTAATTGTTTTAATGGAGAAAAAGTAATACGAATATTGTGTTTTTTGAAAAGTCTTTTTGATAATTGGTTAAAATTATTGTCAAGATATGGAAAATTAATGAAAAAAGTTTTTTCAGGAACACTTGTTTTGCCAGGCTCTTCCGGTTTCTTATCAAAAGGTTCAATTCATTCATTCATTGTTTGGATTGTAATTGCTCTTATATTGGCCAGACCTGCCAGAACTTAGAAAAGAGACTCAGGCAACATGAATTACAATGTGAAAAAATAGATAACAAAAAATTTAAAAGTACACTTGTGGATCATGCTAATATCAACAACCATAAGTTTGATTTTGACAATCCCCAAATTTTATTCCATGAGAAAGACTTATTTAAACGGAGCATGGCAGAATCAATGTTAATAGTTCGGACTAACAATAGCATAAATCTAAGAACCGACACAAATATTTTACATGACACTTATATAAACATCATTAATAATTTATAAATTTTTTCATTTATCTTATTCTTTTCAATAAATTAATTTGTTTTTTCATTTTTATCGATTTTGTATGCGATAGCACTCCTTTTGTTTACATTATAATGATACCCTCTCTGTCTCCATCTATATAAGTACTTCAAATTTGTTTAGAATATTTCTGTAAGTGTTATATGTTTCTTTAGTACTGTGTCAAGCATTGCAAGGAATAGTTGGTGTTTTTTGTATACCAAAAATTAAATGAAATTTAAATAAATTATTAAAGAATGTGTAGTATATAAGTAACTGTTTTTGAAATTACACTGAAGATGAGACACACCATGGTCTCGAAACGTCTGTAATCATAAAATAAAGTTGTGTTAAACAAATCTGAGTGCTGTTTTGTTCATATTAAACAATTAATATTCGTTCCACTCATATCATAAAATTCTATATTATACCTACTCCAGAACTAAAAATGGATCAATCGTTTTTCAACACAGTTTACAATAAATATGGTTCAGAAGCCGTATACCATTGCAGACAAATAACATCAACTTTCAATGCATTAGCGAAGACTACTAACAAAAGGAATTTCTTAATTAAATGCAAGCACGAAAATGTTTTACCTAATTTTATCACCAACAATTTAACATTCAAAAATAAAAATTACAATAACATACAAAAACTAAATAACAGTCTATTGATCCTTCAGAATAAAATTTTGAAATATGAAATTGCGGACAGTGCAAAAGAAATCAATCGATTAAATAATAATTTAATAATATCCAAACGTGTGACACAGGACTCATTAGAAGAATTAGAATTCGATAAATTTATTTTTCTAGAACAAAAGAAATACCAAAAACTTTTTGATCAGATAAAGAACAAACAATGCAACAAACTTAAGAAACTAATAGAGCTAAGAGACAAAGCACATCCGATTATCAATACAGGTTTAGATTGGAACAAATGGGTTATAAACAAAACGGATACTCATATACCAGATAATATAAAATATATATTGGCTCTAGGTCCAAAGTTTTCAATCCAACAAAAAAATTTAACATTCAATGATTCAATTAAAGTTATTAGCAGCCTAGAAGCCGGCCTTAAATTAATCAAAGATCCAGAAGGAAAAGAAATCGAACGGATAAGATTTATGTTAATGAAACAATTTACAACATTTCAAAAAACTCACAAAAACAAAGTACAGTGCAAGAATGATACATCTTACATCTACCGGGACATCATAGCTACAAAAAAATTTCTTCAAGATAACAAACAATTATTAGTGTGTAAGGCAGATAAAGAAACATTTCAGTGGTTTTGTTAAAAGAGGAATATGATAAAGAAGCAAAGAAAATTCTCAGTGATGAATCTCTATATGAAGAATTGGCATCGGATCCGAACAACTATCACCATAGACAGGTTTTTAAATTTATAAATTTATTAGAGAAAAAGGGACATATTAATAATACCATATCATTAAAGTTAAAAGTACAACATCCTTTAACCCCAAAATTCTATTGCCTTCCAAAGATCCATAAACCTAATTGCCCATTTAGACCAATTGTTTCCTACATTGATTCGCCATACTATTTTTTAGCAAAATATTTTTCAGATATTTTAAAGAATGTCACTATAGATTCTCCATACCGTTTAAATAACTCTTTCCAGTTAATAGAACATATAAAACATAAAGTAATTCCTCCTGATTGTTCCTTTATGAGTCTTGACGTCATTAATTTATTTAATAATCTTCCGCATGATCTAATTATTACAGCCATAAAGAAAAGATGGATACAAATAGTTGAATTCACTTGTTTACCGATGGAAATTTTTATTTCAGGAATAGAATTACTTTTAAAAGCATCATATTTCACTTTTAATAAAAAATATTATACGATGAAGAGAGGTTGTCCCCAATGGGCAGCCCATTAAGTCCTGTTTTGGCGGATTTAGTATTACAAGATTTGGAAAATCATGTCTTAAATTCTTTACCTTCCAAACCTATGGTCTATTTCAGATATGTCGATGACACATTAATATTACTTAATAAAAAAGATATAGATAATGTTTTCAACAAATTCAATGAGTACAATTCTTTTTTACAATTCACTCAGGAACTTGAAAATGATTCGACGTTACATTTTCTTGACGTAAAACTCATTAATAGAGGCGGTGTATGTTATACAGACTGGTACAGAAAAGATAGTTGGTCCGGGAGATACATTAATTTTAATTCGCATGTTCCTCTCAATATAAAAATTTCTACCATTCTAAATCTTGTAGATCACGCTATTTTATTATCTGATCCCCTGTTTTATGATACAAACATAAAATTAGTTAAAACGATCCTACTTGGCAATAATTTTCCATATAAGTTAATTTGTCCAATTATTAAAAATAGAGTCGCAAAATTACTTGAACCTTTTGATAAGAAACCGGAAGAGCCTGGCAAAACAAGTGTTCCTGAAAAAACTTTTTTCATTAATTTTCCATATCTTGACAATAATTTTAACCAATTATCAAAAAGACTTTTCAAAAAACACAATATTCGTATTACTTTTTCTCCATTAAAACAATTAAAATTTTTATATTCCAAAATTAAAGATGAAACTCCATTAACAAAAAAGAAAGATATAGTTTATAAAGTAAATTGTTTGGATTGTAATTGCTCTTATATTGGCCAGACCTGCCAGAACTTAGAAAAGAGACTCAGGCAACATGAATTACAATGTGAAAAAATAGATAACAAAAAATTTAATAGTACACTTGTGGATCATGCTAATATCAACAACCATAAGTTTGATTTTGACAATCCCCAAATTTTATTCCATGAGAAAGACTTATTTAAACGGAGCATGGCAGAATCAATGTTAATAGTTCGGACTAACAATAGCATAAATCTAAGAACCGACACAAATATTTTACATGACACTTATATAAACATCATTAATAATTTATAAATTTTTTCATTTATCTTATTCTTTTCAATAAATTAATTTGTTTTTTCATTTTTATCGATTTTGTATGCGATAGCACTCCTTTTGTTTACATTATAATGATACCCTCTCTGTCTCCATCTATATAAGTACTTCAAATTTGTTTAGAATATTTCTGTAAGTGTTATATGTTTCTTTAGTACTGTGTCAAGCATTGCAAGGAATAGTTGGTGTTTTTTGTATACCAAAAATTAAATGAAATTTAAATAAATTATTAAAGAATGTGTAGTATATAAGTAACTGTTTTTGAAATTACACTGAAGATGAGACACACCATGGTCTCGAAACGTCTGTAATCATAAAATAAAGTTGTGTTAAACAAATCTGAGTGCTGTTTTGTTCATATTAAACAATTAATATATATATATATATATATATATATATATATATATATATATTAGGGTGGTCCTTAAAATGGTCATTTTCGAATTTCCTTGCTCCCAGGGGCTCAAATGATTCCAAATAGATAAAAAACAATTCTCTGAAAGTTTTAGCTCTTAATATTAACGTTTAGATAGAGCGCAATTCAATCAAAGTTTGTATGGAAAGAGCATAGAAAACATTTTGAAAGATTAAAAAAAATGTTTTAGGTATAACTTATCAACAAATGAATAAGTTTTATTTATTCATTTGTTCGCTAAATTACATCTAAAAAACATTTTTAAAATTTTTGAAAAATTTTCCGTGCTATTTCCATACAAAACTTTGATTGAATTGCGCTCTATCTAAACGATAATATTAAGAGCTAAAACTTTCAGAGAATTGTTTTTTATCTATTTGGAACCATTTGAGCCCCTGGGAGCAAGGAAATTCGAAAATGACCTTTCTAAGGACCACCCTAATATATATATATATTAGGGTGGTCCCTAAAATGGTCATTTTCGAATTTCTTTACTCGCAGGGGCTCAAATTATTCCAAATAGATAAAAAACAATTCTCTGAAAGTTTTAGCTCTTAATATTAACGTTTAGATAGAGCGCAATTTAATCAAACTTCGTATGGAAAGAGCATGGGAAAAATTTTGAAAATTTAAAAAAAATATCTCGGCAGACAGATATCTGTGAAAACATTTGAAAGTTGAAATCTTAAGTTTTTTATATATTGAAATATATTAGTCAGAAGCTTATACGGCAAATGAAAATAATCAATAATAATAATTATTGTTTTATTCAGCGCGTTGGATTTTTTATTATGACTAATGAATATACTTATATACAAGATATAAATAAATTTTGGTTTTTAATAAATATTTCCATACTTATATACAGATTTTGTCGAGATGCACGATAACGTCAAGCCTTGTGCTTGCTCGTCGCTCTTGCAAAGCGACTTTATATGGGCGTTCTTGTACCGGCAGCGCGTGTGCTAGCTTAAGTTTTTCCAACTTTTCACCCAAAGTTCCACTTACATTTAAATGAATTTTTGAATAACAGAAGAAAAATGTTCAGGCTTTCGAATGATGCTAATATAAAAGTAGTCCAAAGAGCCGCGCTGGTAGAAAATGGAAAATGAAAAATCATTTTCACCTTTTCACGCACTAACAAATAATTTTTTCACATTATTTGTTATGAACAACATAGACAAGATCAGTATAAATAGAATGACGTTAACATTTTTTCGATATCTCTCATATTTCCGATAAAAAGTGAGTTTGTAAAAAAGGGCCACTTTCACATGTTTTCACTGATATCTCGGCCAAATGATGAGCTACTGATTTGAAATTTGGTATTTCGAATTTTCTCGAAAATAACTATAAAATGGCATCAAAATTATTTAAATACCAGGGTGGGGCCAATTCGTTCTATAAATTGCAGTGTATAATTTTTGATATACAATTTTATTGAACATATTTTAATATTTGTTAAAGGGATAATTAAAGTGTTAACTGTGGGAATTGAGAATCATCATTTCATTTGAAGCAGTTCTACATTTAACATCACTCATATATTGGTGTAAATTGTAATTCGACAAACAATAATTATTATCAACTTCCCGAAGGAGAAGTTAATGTTTTCATCAAAAAATCCGACTCGCTAATTTTGTTTACTCGACGTTTCAAGCCATTCTAAATCGAATGAGACCAAATTTGGAAAAAGTATGTGTGTGTGTGTGTGTGTGTGTGTACACATTTTTTGCCGTAAATCGACGTTTTCTCCAAAACGGATGGACCGATTTCAAAAATTTAAAAGTCATTCGATGTATCTCGATGAGGACAAGCGTTTCTCAGTTTCGGCCGGGTCGTTTCTTTGTAAATTGCAGAAAAGTGAAAAGTTTTTCGTTCACGTTTTAGCCCGCAATTCTGAATCAATTTTGAAAATTCAAAAACCATTCGATATATATTGATTGGGAATCGTGCTGATAAGTTTTTGGTGAAGATCGGCCGGGCCGTTTTCTTGTAATAAAGTTTAAAAAAAAATCGACGATTTATATGATTTTTTTTGGACTGTAGATACCATAGTCTTCTAGATCTTACTAAAATATGACGGCCCTACGACAAGCCGTTTAATTTTGAAAATTCTTCAAAATTTGCAAAAATTAGTATCGTTTTTTTGGCATTTGTCAAAATTAAATTTTTGATCGACGTTTTCTCAAAAACGTCTGAACCGATTTCAGAAATTTAAAAGCCATTTGATGTACCTCAATGAGGATTATCGTTTGTCAGTTTTGTGAGACGGTTAAACTTTTCGTCCACATTTAACCTAAAACTACCGAACCGATTTTAAAAAATAGAGTATTTGGTCTTAATGAACTTACTAAACCATTAAAGTCTTATGGAAACTGGTTCAATTATAAAAAATATTGATTTTGGAAATTTGCTTTTAGAAAATACTCCAAGTTAACGAGTTTGTTAGTTTTCAATTAAGTGTTATAAATCCACTCGGAATACTTTTAATCACTCATAAATTAGTTTTTTTTATTGATTAAGTCGATAATTTATACATATCGAGAAGTTCGTGTAACTTGCCTCAAGGCAAAATACCAATACCAACTAGTTTTTAACTGAACGGTAAATATTAGTGGGGCTCCCAGGGGCTCAAATGGTTCCAAATTGATAAAAAACAATTCTCTGAAAGTTTTAGCTCTTAATATTAACGTTTAGATAGAGCGCAATTCAATCAAACTTCGCATGGAAAGAGCATGGAAATTTTTTCAAAAATTTAAAAAATGTTTTTTAGATGTAATTTAGCGAACTAATGAATGAATAAAACTCAATTATTTGTTTTTTTAAATGTTCAAAATTTTTTCCATGCTCTTTCCATACGAAGTTTGATTGAATTGCGCTCTATGTAAACGTTAATATTACGAGCTAAAACTTTCAGAGAATTGTTTTTTATCAATTTGGAACTATTTGAGCCTCTGGGAGCAAGGAAATTCGCAAAGGACCATTTTAAGGACCACCCTAATATATATATATATATATATATATATATATATATATATATATATATATGTATTAAATTTTTTATATAATTTTGATGTTGAAATATGTGATATTCAGTTTTCAGGGCAATACATCAATTAAAAAAATTTGTATGACTTTAAAACATTTTTATTTTTTCCATACGTTTCGACACATTGTTTTGTGTCATCTTCAGTGGACTCTAGATTGAAAGAATAGATAGATATTATTAAATAAAACTAATATATAAGAAGTGATATGGTATGAACTTACATGTAATTGAATTAATCCTAATTATTTCATATTATAAATGTTCACAATGCACAATCCTAATTATTTCATATTATAAATGTTCACAATGCACTAAAAAAACAATCCTTGTCATTTTAAGTTGAACAATATATAAATTTTTGACTGAGATTTTTATGAATTTGTAAAGTACATCACGCCGTACATTTCTGTGCTCCGATGCACGGGTGACGACTGAATGTACGTCAATGTGCGAACCACGTGTTGAGGGCTAAGGTACAAGGCAAACGAACTGACCAAAGAATTTAAGATTTGACAACGCGAGAGGGTACATATAGTGAAATATAAAAACATGACAATTGTGAGGGTGGACATAATTGGTAAAATTGAGATAAAAATTAAAAGAAAAAGAAAAAGAAAAATTGGCATTAAAATTAATATAATAAAACGTCGATCATGATAGGTAACTATTTTAAAGGTATGAATTTCGAGACATTGTTTAAGACTACTTGGTAATTGTACCGTAATTGCCTTGTACCTTAGCCCTTAACACGTGGTTCGCACATTGACGTACATTCAGTCGTCACCCGTGCATCGGAGCACAGAAATGTACGGCGTGATGTACTTTACAAATTCATAAAAATCTCAGTCAAAAATTTATATATTGTTCAACTTAATATGACAAGGATTGTTTTTTTAGTGTATTGTGAACATTTATAATATGAAATAATTAGGATTGTGCATTGTGAACATTTATAATATGAAATAATTAGGATTAATTCAATTACATGTAAGTTCATACCATATCACTTCCTATATATTAGTTTTATTTAATAATTTCTATCTGTTCTTTCAATCTAGAGTCCACTGAAGATGACACAAAACAATGTGTCAAAACGTATGGAAAAAATAAAAATGTTTTAAAGTCATACAATTTTTTAATTGATGTATTGCCCTGAAAACTGAATATCATATATATATATATATATATATATATATATTATATATATATATATATATATATATATATATCTATATATATATATATATATCTTCTCCATATATTAAATAGAACCATACGATTCAGGCGTTTCGAGACCATAGTTTGCCTCATCTTCAGTGTAACTTTACAACAGTTACTTATATAACACATTCTTCAATATTTTTTAAATTACATTTAATTTTTGAAAATACAAAAACAGCAACTATAGTTTAGCTTTTGACATGTTTAGTACTAAACATGTGAAATTGTGACAGATACAGAAATATTAAACAAATCCTAAGTATCGAGATGAAGGAACGGATGGGATATTATTATAATGTAAATAAATGGAGTGCGCGATCGCATACATTTTTTTTTATGGCATTTGACCGTGTGTGGTCATGTAGCCTCTTATTACAAAGTAATATTTTACAAATTTATAACTTTCAGAGAAAAATACATATTTTACAAATTGTTACTACATAAGATTGTGACTTAATTCATAAAACCTTAATAACTTATACTTAATAACTATATTTTAATGTTACATTTGTTAAAAAAAACCAAAATTTTTATATATTTTTTCATCATTAGTGGAAAAGGCTATTGTGGTGTTAGTAGGAAAATGAAATTATATTTATGCAGTTCTTGTAGTAGGGATGTTCTTTGGCTAGCATAGAGTTTGCACTTCCAGAAGATGTGGTCAAGATTGTGAATTTCTAAACCGCACGAACAGAAGGGATCTTCTGCCATACCTATTCTAAAAAGATGAGATTTGCAAAATGTGTGTGCAGATCTAATACGATTGATAACTGTTATTTCTTTTCTGTTCAACCTGGATTTGGCAAACCATGTACTGAAAGACACTTTTGGTTTGCAAAAATTAAATAAGGTACCTTTTCTGCCTTCCATATCATATTCATTTTGCCATAACCTTAATCCTTGTTTCCTTACCCAGCTTTTAAGATCAGTCGCAGAGCCTTTCTTGAAGGAAAACTGATAAACAGGCTTCTTTTGCAAGTCCATCCACATGTTCGTTTCCACGAATGTTGGAATGCCCTTTTATCCATACTAATTTGAACGCATATTTATTTGCTAAGATGCTTTCTATTTTGTGGACGGTGTCAATATTAAAAAATTGCAATTTTGTTTAGGATGGTTTAGAGACAGAAGTGCAGATTTACTGTCAGTTAGAATTATGGTTTTTGTAATCTTTTCTTGTATAACGAAGTCTAAGGCAGCATTAATACCTGTAAGTTCTGCCGAAAAGACTGAGGCAATTCCGGTAAATTGAATTGTAAATGTTTATCTCTATTGGTACATACACAGCACATCCAACTTTATTTTCTAACTTGGAACCGTCAGTGTAGATAACCGTAAAATCTTCCATTCCGTATCTAACCAATTGTCAAACTCCCAGTTCATTATATTTTTGTTACAATTATGTGTCGTATAATTGAAATCATTCAACCCTATATATTTCTTGGGAAATGAGTATTTCCAAGAATGACTATGATACGGAAGTTTATCATTTGTAATTATTAGGTCTTCTAGAGGTTTCAAATTATAAAATCCAGTTATTAATGGAGGTGTGAGTCTGTTTTTCCAATAGTTCGCTCTAAAATGCAGAACAGCTAAATCTTCCAATTGCTTCGGGATTCGAGCTGAATTCGAGTTGATTTTTTAAATTAAAAATCTATTGGTAAGTATTTGTTTCCTAATGTTTAATGGAGCTTCCCCGGCTTCCGCTAAAACAGCAATGCGAGGCGTTGACCTTATAGCTCCCAAACACAATCTTAAAGCCGATAGTTGAGTCTTATCTAACAATCCTTGTATATTAGTTGAGATTCCTCCGTAAATGATGTATCCGTAATCATATGAGATCTAATTATGGGTTTGTAGATGGCCAAACATGAACTTGGTTGGGCTCCCCAGTCAGTTCCAACTAATCTTCTAATGATGTTCTTACCTACTTCACATTTTTTGATCACCTCTTCAACGTGCACCCGGAAGGTCATTTTATTAAAGTTAACACCTAAAATTTTCACACTATCGTATATTTTACACATCCAATTCCCCATATTGATTTCTTGAGGGTAAAGGATTTTCTATGCCTGGTGAACAGGACTCAATTAAACCTTTGTGGTATGCCTGTAAGAGCTACCCTTAGACCTAATAATTTATTTTTATCTTTTACATATCAGTCAACCTATTGGTTAGTAAAAGATTATACTTTCATAATATTAGAGGGAATATTCAATTTCTTAAGTTTGTTAAGTAAAATGCCATGATCGACATATCGTATGCCTTATGTATATCCGTCGCTAACATAGGAGGTATCTATTATTCGATTAGATATATGAATGTCATTAGATAAGATACTTAAAAGATCACTTGTGCCTTGACCTCGTCTAAAGCCAAATTGGTTTTGATTGAAGAGAGACTTGTTTTCTATATACCACTCCGTCTATTCTTGATGATGGCTTCAAATGTCTTATTCAAACAGATAATAAAGAAATTGGTCGATAGGATTCTATCTTCAAAGGGTCTTTATTCGGTTTCAGGATGGGAATAATTATATTTTTTTCCAATCCTCTGGAATCCAGCATGTAGAAAGAATTGAATTAAATACCTCTATGATTAAACATTTTAATGCTATGGGGCTCTTC